>NC_090896.1:23654633-23667133 GCF_036669925.1 Montipora capricornis
ACTAGTAAACTGAACACTGAAAAGGGCGCAATACCTCGCCTGGAAAATATCCAGAGCTGGAGCTACGATTTTTCTAAGATACCTCCAGTTACTTTCGCTGATTTGTATATGTACTTGATTGACTCTGGGGAGTACACCCCCGAGAATCTCAAGTCCTTTAAGAGTCTTCTTGGATACAAGTTATTTTCAGATGGTCATGTTCAAGATTGCATGATGCATTGTGTCCACGACATGAGCTACACTTTATTCAAGTTCAAGGTGTTACCAACGGAGAGGTCCAAAACTGACGATAATAAACAAACTTGCAATGGCTTTATAATCATGGAAGACTCTGGTGTAGTTAACCCTTTAAGCCCCGATAGTGCCATATGGCACTCTTGCGTGACTGCATCTTATTCCCGATAGTGCCATATGGCACTCTGAGACCCACGTACATTGTAACCAATGAAAAGTGATGTTTTAGCGTTGCTATGAAGCTCTATTGTTTTTGAACCAATAGAAAAGGGTTTAAGCTTTCATTTGATGTGAATTATGTCATAGGTTTTCACTTAGCATCAGTCTCAAAATTTCAATCGAAAACTATGGCGGCGATGAGCGAAGACGAAAGTGACGACGGTGTGTTTTTAGGATTCGAAGAGGAAGATCGAGAAGCTATTGCAGAATGGAGGCAAGCTAGATTTGAAGCTAGACATCAAAGCGACTTAGAGTCAGACATTTCTGTGTCTTCTGTTGCAACCGACGATCTCTCAGACCTAACAGACTCTGACGAAGAAGAGACATGGAATGAGGACGAACATCCCGTAGACGTTGCACCATTTACTGCCGCTACTGGCCCTACTTCTGGCGTTGCAGAGGATGGAACAGCGATTGATTTTTTTATTTGATGTTCCCAGAAGAACTTATTGAGCAAATCGTCCTTGAAACGAATCGTTACGCACGGGAATGTATTGCTGTGAAACCAGACCCAGAATGGTTTGACACAACTCTCGCCGAAGTGAAAGCGTTCCTTGGACTGCACGTGCTGTTTGGAATAAAGGAGTTGCCTGCCACTCGCCTTTATTGGAGCAGCGATCCTCTTATTAGAGTTACGGCAGTCCAAAAAGTCATGTCAAGAAATCGATTCGACAAATTATCGCAACATCTGCATGTCAATCACAACGCGAATCAAGTCCCTCGTGAAAATCCTGCACGCGACAAGCTTTTCAAAGTTCGGCCCGTTCTAGATCGCGTTGTTGAATGTTGTAAAATGGAACTAAGACCTGATAAAAATTTGTCTGTCGATGAAGCGATGGTAAAGTTCAAAGGACGTCTTGGAATGAAGCAATACATGCCAATGAAGCCAGTCAAGCGAGGGATTAAAGTGTGGGAAATAGCCGAGGCGTCTAGCGGCTATGTTTACAATTTCGAAGTTTACACAGGGAAGAGAGAAGATGGCGTTACTGAACACAACTTGGGGTATCGTGTTGTTTATAACTTAACTCGAAACATTACAGGGAAAAATCATCATGTTTATTGTGACAATTTTTTCACAAGCGTTAAACTTGCAGAAGATCTGCTGGAGGACAACATTTATCTGTGTGGAACGACGCGAGCAAACAGGAAAGACTTTCCGAAAGAACTTGCAGCAAACAATGCGCAAGTGAAACGCTTGAGGCAAGGAGAGTCGATTTTTCGGCGTAAAAACAACCTCGTGGCAACTGTGTGGAAAGACAAAAGACTTGCTCATTTTTTGAGCTCCCAAAGCAATCCAGTTGGAAATGAAACAGTGAACCGCAAACAACGCGATGGGACTGTTATTCCAGTACGAAGTGCCCCTGTTGTAAAGAGCTACAACAAGAACATGGGAGGTGTCGACCTACATGACCAGATGCGCGGGTATTATGCCGTCGGAAAAAAGTCAAGAAAATGGTGGCGTTATCTTTTCTGGTTCTGTGTCGATGTCAGTGTGGTAAATGCGTTTATTTTGGAGAAAAAGGCCGTGAACCACCCATCAAGAACTCAACTTGACTTCAGAGTTGAACTTGCCAACGATCTGATCGGCGATTTCAGTAACCGAGCAAGAACTGTAGCTTCTGATCAAGTAGAAGGAAGCCACTGGCCTGTTCCCTTTGGAAAAGGGCGATGCAAACGCTGCCTGAAGCGAAATCAGAAAACTTTTTGCAGAATGGGCTGCCAGCAGTGTAACAAGCGTGTTTGTTTGGCATGTTTCCCGAATCACATCGATGACCTGAGCTAATGCGTCACAAGAGCGCGAAATTCAAATTCAAAGTTTACTTCGAAAAATCGCTCGAAAATTCTGGACTTATCACATTTGAAATTTATTGTAATGTATATAGGATAGTTCTTAAAAATTGCAAGTTCTGTTGTGCATTTCATTCAGAAAATGAGTCTTTTTGGCTTTCTTATTTCCAAGACATTCTAAATTTGAGTGTAAACAGGAGCGTTTTCAGCAGTTTTGAAATCTTTAGCTTGCTCTAATTCGTGTTATAGTTCACCATGTGGTGTGATATTTGTCTAGAATTAAAGTTTATTTCTTGCTGAACATTTTTTGTCTTAAGTGTTTTTTCGTCTGCTTTGTAGTTTTTGAGATATAAGGCATTTCATCAGACATGGTTGAAAAATTGAAATTAGGCCATGAAGTGCAAAGTAGGTCCCGGGAATAGGGGGTCATGTTTCCTCAGTTTCCTGTGGGGCTTAAAGGGTTAAAGGAACAGTGTCACGGCTGAGCATGCACGATGGCACACATGATTTAGTCCCAGAGTTTTCATCGGTCCGCCATCTTGAATTTGGTTCGTTAATACGTTCTCGGCCAATATTCTGTATAATACTCGTTGAACCTGTAGCTTTTTTGCACTTTTTGGAGTTGGTTTTGTTTTTCCGTGCCATAAACCTCTGTGTTTGTGTGGTATTTCTTGTGATGGACGATCAAGTCAGTAGAGAGTCATCAACCGAGACTGAACGCGTGGTAAGTAGTTCTTTGCGAAATTTCATAGGTTGAAGTTCGGCAATTTGTTTTCGTTATTGTGGATATATTGAATCAACGACATCTTCAATTTATAGGAAAGTAGAATTTCGTGCTCATGTATGAGCACATGTTCCACGAAAAGGACAAGTGGATCTAATCGTGGTTGCCCTTGCAAGGGCCAAGGTGTTCAATGTGGCGCCAGATGCACATGTGGTTCGACAGCTAAACCTTGCAGAAATAAGGTGTGTTTGCTGTGTTATTAGCGTATGCTTTATTTTTTTTCTGGACGGCTAAACACTATTTATTTGTTACTTCATACCAATAGATTATTGTGTTTCGATCGAAATTGACAATGATACCTGTGTATTATGCATTTGTGACACTTGTGTATTATGCAAATTGGTTCGTTGTCCTTCTTCACATTTGGCAGCGAAATGGGGATCAAAGGAAAAAAGAAATGATTTGTTTCTTTTCGGAATTTTCCGGGAGGCACCCAGTTTTGAAATAAGTGTAAGCTTGTATGGGAATAATATTTCTGTGATAAACAATATTATTGAAGTTGTCTTGTTTGTCCATCTTAGCCTAGTACAAGTAATTCTGCTCAAGCTGCCCGCCCTGTTCAGAGAGCAAATCAGCCTTACAATGTTGCTTCAAATAGGCCCAGTGAAGAGGAAGAGAGGGTGAAAGAAAACAATGCTGTGAAGGTAGGAAGACTGTGTTTACATTACTGAAAATCTCAGATAAATTTATCCCTGGACAACACATACCATCTTGTTCCCTTTTATGTTTTTGACTGTTTTCTTACTTTTACTTCCATTTTGATTTCTGGAATGACATTACATTTCAGGAGTTTATTTCAACACTGGATTAGCCCATGGTGAGCAAGGTGTGCATCCGAAGTTTGCGACGGGGAGTCGGAGGCATGGACTATATCCATGGTCTTCTCATTGCAGAAGATGATCTAGATGATGTGGAGGATGACGAAGGAGGAGGAGCCACTGCAGCTGCTGTGACTCAGACTCCAATAAGTGCAGCAAGTCAAGAAGAAAGCTCATTTGCTGGACCCTCAATACCTTGGTGCAAGTGTGGGGTCTGTCAAATTATGCCACAAGAAATAGAGAACAAATGCTCTGGGCAGCGGAAATGTGTCACTACACACACTAGGTTCCAAAAATTATGTCTTGATCCTGATGTTCTCCAGCTGGTCATAAGGAACAGGGGAGACATCAGGAATGACAGAGAAGACAATAGTACACGATCATTCCGGAAAGCCAGTTACAGGCAGTATGTGCTTGATCGTTATGGGTATCTAGGGAAGGGCAACAGAAAAGTATGTCCTGCATGCGTTGTTAAAACTGTTCGACATTATTGCCCTTCTCAAACTGGCGTGTATATGGGATTTAGGCATGAATGAGCTAAAGTAGTAGTTTGCTTTTGGTTTTGTTACTGTCAATTTGAAATAAATTTAGTTTGCAACACTGTCTAGGAAGAACATGCGCCCCTGGCCAAGTTTCAAGTTACCGTTCAGCACAAATAAAACCTGCTACATGTGTACCTCTTTCATGCCTAAAGTTCAAATAAGGACGCAGACGATGGTTTAATCCCTAAAAGCCCTACTGTTCATGTTGAGTTTTCCCGAGTTTTTCAATCTGTACCCAGAGTCCTCAGGCTTTTTGGTCAGCAGATAGGCGCCAGGAGAGAATCTAAAGAATTCGCAAAAATTAAACTTTTTGGTTGGCTGCTCTGTATAAGCTCTGTGACAGCTTCAATTTTTTTACCACAGAAATCCTGCAGTACCTCCTGGCAACCAACCGCTGGCCAAAGAGCCTGAGGACTTTTCACTAATCTGTACGTTGCGCCCGCAGTAAATACGGCATACATAATCCATTTCACAATTCAACGACCTTTGGTTTTCAACAAAATTATCGTTGATGTTTCCAAAAACTTATAGAAAGGTAATATTGAAAAAAGTTGGGATAATGTCCTTAGTTTTCGTTGGTATGGCTTTCAAATCTAGTTTTCCTTGCAAGAAAAAGTTCCCTGGATGGCAGTGGTGGCTTGTCTGCAATTGTTGGTGCCAATAAAGCTGGGTCGCTCTCATTCAAAGGGACATTATGAGTGACTTCATTGGCATCTTCTTTCCGTAACTTGAGGACCTTGGCCATAAGTACAGGGATGTACTCGTACTGCTTTTTCACTTTTACCACCTTGGAGTTCCATTCCTTGGTCCTTTGGTGATACTTTCTGGATACCACAACATCCCCTGCTTTAGTGGTTGCAGCTGCATCGTTGACATGGAAATTCCAATCAATGGCAGCTAATTGCTTTCTGGCTTTGTAACTTCTGTAACTACAAACAAAAAAAAACATAATATCACCAGTGTCACTCTCTTTTGCCCTGAATACATCCCTAGTGTGCTTTCAAATTAAAGGTGAGGCCAACAGGGATTAACAATAATATTGGTCTTTCCTTACTCCTGCAATTTCATTGGAGTCTACTACCTGACAGTCATAATTAATTATTTTGGTTTTGAAGTTTCTCTTTTGTGGAGAAAGGCTAAAAGCTCTACCAGGTGTACAAAAGAAGTTTATTACAAGTACAAATGTGTATAAAAAGGACAAGTGTAGTCACAAACCTGTAAGAACATATTTGCGCATTCAATACTTCCAGTGTGCCTGAAGGAAGAAAGTAAAATGTGTTAAACACAGATTTATATAAATCGAAATGTACCTGTTCCACCATACAAAACAGGTTCTGACCTTGCTGCAATGAAATAAATCAGTACCTGTAAGAGGGGTGGAGACGGTTGTGGGGCTAATAACTGAAGCCCTCATTTGTTTATGACTAGATAGGATTATAAGCAAGGTGGCCACCGGGAGAAAGCCTTGCAGTTGATGTCCACCGAAAATTATCAACAGTAGTAGAGAAAATTTATTTACCTGAAACGGACATAATATTTAAAACTTGCAAGAAGCTGTGGGTCAAGGATGATTTTCTGTAGGGCTTCAAAATCTTTATCCCTTCGGTCAAACCATGGAAGGTCATGATCTTCCAATTGCCCATGGTCACACTTGCCTCCAGACCAATCATGCTCATCACATACATGGTGGAGTAAACCAGTCCACTTGCTCTGTTGTAAAAAGAATAATAGCACCTAAAAATTATCATTTAGCCAAAAGATCAGTTCTACAATACAGCAGTCAAATTCAAGGGATGAAGGGACTTCACAGATACACCCTGTGCCTTCATTTGCTCCAGGGCTTCCTCGTCGCTTGTTGTTTCAGAGGACTTACACATGTTGGCACAATGCCAGAAGTGTAAAATGACATGATCAGACCAAGCTTGAATCTTTTCCATATTTTTGAGGTGACCAACCTGCATACAAACAGTAAAACAATAATTACGTAGAATTAGATTTTAGTCACTAAAAGAAAAGTTACAGATATTATTCCAGAATACCGCTACTACCATAAAGATGACTTTCTCTGTAAGGAAATAAGTATCAGATGAGTGTTGTAAACATCACCTTTGCCAAACACTTCCTTATGCTTTTTGACTTGTGCCACACATCCAAGCTGAAACTGAAGCAAAATGATCGGCTGCAAGACAAAAACAATAAAGAAATGTGTAGTCATGAACAAAGTTCCCTCAACCCAACCTTTAACTATTGCTTGTGCTACCTAGCGCTGATATCATTAGTCCTCCTTTTTTTTATTTATTTATTTATTTATTAATTATTTTTTTACACCACCTCATACAGTATGTAAGATTACAGTATTTACAATGTTAGTTGAACAAGAAAAGAACAAGAATAGTTCAACAAAATAAATAAACTAAATAATATAGAACATTCCAAAAAACAGTGAGTGATGAGGAGACCTCAGAAAGCCAAAGGCTGGCACAAGGAGGTCCCCCCATGATTTGGTCATTGATTAAAAATTAATAAGTTACAACAAGGGGGCAGAAGGATAAAGTAAACTTCTTTATGCTTTTTGAAGGCGGCATCATCATGTTCACCCCCTTTCACCAGGCCCTTGAATTGTAATGTGATACATCAAGGATCTCAAAAATCAATCCATTTGAAAATGTCATTGTTTATTTTGCTATTACATACAAAACATAACAGTGTGATATTAGAATTCTTACCAAGCAACTTCTTTTATTGAAGTAGAGGCATCAGTCACAACCTCGACAACATTTAATGATGTCTGCAACCTCTGGAGGGCATTTTGAAGAGCTTGTTTTTCCATGTTCGCTGAGGTCAAACCAACATGCCGTTTATCCCTGACCTCAACCTCTAGGATGTAGCCACTCACAAGTTCCATTAAAAAATAGCAAAGATTCTTGGCAGTGTGTCCCGGGGAGTCACACTGCCCATCACCACAAACAATAACTGCCTTATCCAGAAATTCCTGTACAAGCTGCTCTCTTTGCCAACTCTGCCACTCATCAATTGCTGGAATAAAATACAATCTCTGCATCCTATAAAAAGTGGAATCGGAAATGAATGACAAGCCAAGAAAATTTGCCATTTTCTCGACTTTTACAAAATTGTTCCCTGATACCATAATGCTTGCAGCCAGTTGGAGGTTGTTACCGTAAATGCCATTTAAGTCCCTAGATGACGAAAATGTTCCTTTGTGACCCATGCAACAACTCCACTTTATAACCACTGTAGGGCCATTCAGATATTTCTTTTTGATGACTGCATCCTTTGTGCAACCAGGATGCTGGCATCTCTTGAACAGATCAAGAAGTAGATCTAAGGAGCAGATTACTTTAGTCTGCCCTACAAGGGATAGCTCCTCTTTCAGCATATTTCTCTCCTCATACCTGCTCAACTTTGGGTATTTTTGATGGTGCAGTTGCTGAAGTTACTGTTTGAGCAGATGTGACAGGAACTGACAGTAGATTTGATGACACACCAGAACCTTGCACAGGAACAGAAAATGGGGCACAAGCAGGCTGTAGGAGCGATGATACAGCACTAGTTGACACAGAGGTGGATGCTGCTGAGGAAACAGGAAGTGCAACAGAAGTTGAAGCACCACTAGAAAGGGGTACAGATAATGCACTAGCATAAGTGTGTCCTGAAGAGGTTGTTGTAGAGGAAGCTGTAAATGAGACAGATGACATAGTAGTAACTGGAAGTGGAACAGATGAAGATGAAGTAGGTAGTGCAGAGATGCTTGCACTTGTAGAACACTGGGGAGTGCTTGATGGTGAGGATGGGCTTGCGTCTATCCACTCACTGTCTGTTTCAAGGTCACTGAACATCTGATCCTCTGCTAATAACTCACTTCCACTTTCATTCTCTTCCAAAGACATGGTCTGCCTATAAACAAATTAACTTATAGCTAAGTTGTATTACCAAATATGAGTAGTAACCTTGCGTTGTAATTAAAATTTTCACATTGAGTCACTGGAAAGTATGAGAATGTTGTCTCGACATTATAATGTACGGTATTTTGTAGAATGACCAACCTAAATTAAAACCATTTGTTCACCTACTATTTATGTAGTAATTCTAACACACAAAACCTGCTCAATACTTAAGGTGCACTTCTCATTGCAACTGAAGACAGCTCAAACACAGTTTAACATTTGTTATGAGAAGAAAATACATCTTACAAAAAACAGTGATGGGAAGCCTAGAGTTAGAGTTCCTGGGAGCTTCCGAAGGTGTACTTTTGACAAAGCTATGAATAACTTAACATTTTTAGCAGAGGTGACAAACTATGAACATTAAAATTATTTCTGGGATTTTTATTGTGTTAGAGAAAAGAACGAATCAGGTACGAGAAGTATAAACCATAAACTACGACAATAAATAATTTTCTGGTTTATGTTTTTTATTTATATTATGGTTTGATATCGTATCCAGTTGGTTTCAGAGCAATGAACATTTCAAAAATAATTTGTAATATTCCGGTTTTCCCAAGTTCACTGTTATAATAGGAAATGCATGCATCTATGAGGCAAAATTAATTATCTTGAATAGTTATTACAATGCCAAAAACAATAAAACTGCACAAACCACACTGAATTATACTTACATCAGAAAACTATAATTACCCTACATGTAATTGGAACAAATTATGCAAGGTACTTACTCCAAATCATCTATATCCGTGCCTTCACTTGAATTATAATAATAATAATAATAATAATAATTAAAGTTCTTAAAAACGCATTCTACATATAAAATGTCTCGATGCTTTTTACAACTCAAAAAAAAGAGCTCTCACGAAACAAGTACGTTTTCATAGCCCTTTTAAAACTATCAACACTGTCGCTTTGTCTAATGGCAAGCGGTAGCTGATTCCATAACTTTGGAGCAATAGCCGCAAAAGATCTATCTCCGTAGGTAATTGTAGTAGTCTTCAGGATAGCAAGGAAATTGGAATCACTGGAACGGAGAGAACGGAAAATAGGCCATTGGTTGTGAGATAACCCTCAATCTGGGAAGCCACTATTCTCTCTAACGTCGGAAATGGGCCGATAGTTGGCAAAGACGTCGGCATCAAGGTTATCCTTTTTAATCAGAGGGTGAACCAATGACTTCTTGAAAAGAGAGGGAAAAATGCCCTGATCCAAAGACGCGTTCATGATATCAGTTAGAATAGGTAACAGAACATCAATACAGTCCTTTAACAACCAAGTAGGTATTGGATCAAGAGCACAACTTTTACTTTTTGATGACTGAATGATAGTCTTGAGACCATTAGTAGAGACGCAATCAAACTGACTGAAGGAGGTAGAGCATGATGCGTTAGTCCCACATTTGGGCCAAGAGAATAGTTGTTGAGAAAGAGAACATCTGATATTGGTGATTTAAGATTCGAAGAAGTCGCTAAAACCCTCCACCAAGTGATCAAGAGAATCATGTGTCGGTAAAATTGGAGCAGACTTTACGCTGAACATACCATCGACGAGCTTGAATAGTTGCTTCATGTCAGACGTACTAAATTTATCCTTCAAGTACTTGGATTTCAAAACCTCTAGCAGGTGATTATAATTGCGGCAGGCTTGATAATAAATTTGCTTGTCAATTGTTAACTTGGTGGATTGAAATTTTCTTTCACAGCGCCTTTTGATACCTTTTAATTCTCGAAGCTCATCTGAGAAACAGGGCGCATGTGGCCTTGGGGTTATATTCCTTGTTTTTTCTGGGGCATACTTGTTAAGTAGAAGGCGCAGTGTGTCATCAAACACAGTTATCACGCCGTCCAAGTCATCAACTGAAATCTTAGAGAAGACAGAGCAAATGTCCTTCTGAAAAGCATCAAGATCAATGTCACGAGTCTTGCGACGCGTAACAGTTATACAAGTGGCAGGAGGCCGCGGTAAATGTATGAAGCACACGACCACTTGATGGTCAGAGAGAGGATCTGGTAGAATTCCTATATGAGAAATTAAAGTATCCATCTTGCGAGTGATCAGAAGATCCAGAGTATGACCCAGATGATGGGTAGGGCCATTAACATGCTGTTTCAGATCAGCAGAAAAAAGAAGATCGTGGAATTGTTTGGCGTATGCGTTTCCATTATCGTCAACGTGGAAGTTAAAATCACCACAAAGAAGGAATTGATAGGATGTAACAGTTAACCCCTCTAAGAACGAAGAGAATTCAGAGAAAAACCTTTCTACTGTAAAACCATTTTTTCTGGACGGTGGAGGTCGATATACTGTCACAAGGCGAAAAACCTTGTTACCAGAGGTGATAGTTAAATCGAAGTGTTCGAACGTAGAAAACATGCAGCCTTCATTTTCCGTAACTTGACACCCTTTACGTGCGATGACAGGTAGTTTACCTCCCCTGCGAGTGGATCATAGCAAATGATAAACAGCGTAGTCTTTTAGTGAATTCGTAAGGTCGGCGATGGTGATGCTATCGTTCACGGCAAGCCACGATTCAGTCACAGATAAAAGGTCAAGACGATGAGATAGCATAAGATCACATAATGATGATACTTTGTTTTTCAGTGAGCGAGCATTCCAAACACCGAAACGAAGTGGTGGACTGCAGCATTGCCCAGATGATATCAGCAGAATACGAACAAGATTGTTTTCATTACCTCCTGAGTGAAATGCAAATTGGTGACAAAGATGAAGTGTCATGGCAGGTTGAATATTGAAAACCTTCATTGCTTCACGTGCCCTGGCCGCTCTTTCACTCTGGCATACACGATAAGGCCGCTTCCATATAGATCTTGAAGATGAAGAAGTTGGTCCAGGATTTAGTTCAACGTCCATGTGGACTGTCAAGTCAATTTTAACAGGGAGAGAAAAACAAAGATATCCATGCTTCGTCCATAAGCACACCGGCCACGATACAAACAGCTTTCGCTTCAAGCGAAGCAACTTGCTTTGGTAAACGCTAAAAGTCGCTTTTTCTAAGTGAGGGACTTCGTAAAGACGCGAAAAGTCAGCGAAAATAGATGCCAACATAAGAAGCACAAGAAATATGAAAGAAAAATAACGAGGATAAATACACATTGCAGCCATTGTTCGGCGCATACATTAACATTATAGCTCTCCTCCTCACCATAATCTTCATCAAGTTCATGTAAAGCCTCTGTCAGGACATCTGCCATAGCCCTATGATGAGGGATAAAAATTAAATATTCCTGTTACATGTGAATACAGGTGCACGACAGTGATGTTCCATTTATGACTACCAGCCTTCAGATTGGATCTACTGCTCCTCTATTATTATTTGATGGCCACATTTTTATGTATGTTAGCATTTGTATTCATGTGTATGGTGTATCCATTGTTGAAGTGGAACCTTTGCTACAGTCAATCATCTCTACATACACATACCTTTCTGTTTTCTCTTTATGATCATCTGAATCACCTTCACCATCTGAGTCATTGTCTGACAATGGGTTATCAGAATCTTGATATTTCCCTGAATCACTTTGTAAAATAACGGAATCATTGGCAACCTGATAAGAGCTGTTATTGACCGAGAACTGTGAAATCCCTGTTACATCCAAATCACTGTTAAAAAAGAAAAATATATTACATGAGCACTATGCCTTCATCAGGTAACACAATGACAAGAAAAGAAAATTGCCAAGAAATTTTACACATAATATTAAAGCTGACAAGACACGATTATTGAGGTACATGTAAAGCCAGTTCCTAAAAGTACACTTTTATGCTATAAATTGAAAATTCTACATACCCAGTGGCATCGACAGCATCTAATGACAAGGCGGGGGACTGCACATTAATCGTAACTGGTTTCACAGGGGTCGAGGTTGACAGTGGATGTCCTGTGTGCCAAAAAAGACGATGCACAAATGTATCACTTGTTTCCAATTATTCAACACCGTTACTTGAAAACTGGCTTGCCCATAAATATACCTAACATCGAAATTACTTATACCAGAAGAAATTCATTCCAAGAAAAATTGTAAATCATTTCTTACCTGAGAGATGGCGTTGTCTTTTCGAAGGAACAGCAGCTTCCTCTTCAGTTCTCCCCGTCCTTTTCACATTTGAAATGACAGGATCATTCTCCCTA
>NC_090896.1:23672133-23674633 GCF_036669925.1 Montipora capricornis
ATTTGAATACATATTTCTTTGTGATTACAGTATCGTGCAAAAGTAATGAGAGAGAAATGCGCGAATTTCGTTCTTTGTCCCTGCGAACTTTCGACGAAATTTCGTTCGAAAATTCGAGCTCCGTTTCGCGCTGTTTCTGGCGTCATTTTGCGAAAACAAAGAGAGAAAATTCGCCGCATTTTCGAGACCGTTGCGAAAATTCTATACCAAAAGCGTAATTTCGCTTGTTGTACGCGAAATCTCGTAGTGTGGTTTGCAAAGATCAATTACATCGATCGGCCATTTAGGTTTGTAAACAACTGCGGTCTCTTCAGCGATTAATATTTTGGAGCCCTAGTTTCAGCCGCAACAGAACAAGAATAAACTCCTCTTTCAATCCAATGAAATCTCGTAGTGTGGTTTGGAAAGATCGATTACATCGATCGGCCATTTAGGTTTGTAAACAACTGCGGTCACTTCAGCGATTAATATTTTGGAGATAGTTAAGAAGTGTCTCAGCTTCACTTCTCTACAATATTCGCCCTTTGTAATATGTTTTTATCCATCTTTCTCGGCAGAGAAGACTGGACAAAACATATACAATTTCATTCCTTTGGTCGTGAGAACAATCTGTTGTCAACAATGTGAAGCCTGTAACTAACGAGCCGGCAAGTGTTATCTTGTAGCTTCACAACAGTAAAAATTGTTCCTGGGTCTATCACACCAAAAGTGTTTATTGCCATGATGACAGAAGTTAAATTTTAGAACCTTTTATTATAGAATAGTTAATTTATGGAACTCTTTAGATTATTCTCTTAAACTGTGTGATTCAGTCGCTGTTTTTAAAAATCGCCTGAGGACCAAATGACTTAAAAAACTGTAATTTAATACTTATACATTTTAACAATTTTTAAAATTTTATCTTTTAATTGTAAATAGGAATATATTTGTGTTAATATTGTCTTTGAAAAGCCCCTTTGGGGAAAGTCAATAAAGTATGTATGTATAGTTTTATCAAGGGAGTTGATACACCTTCATGTATTATTATACGTATCAAAAGCTTACTTACTCTTTAGCAGGCGCTGGCAAGTCACCCCAGTGAAAAACAACATCAATGGTCCTATTTCCATTCAATGCGGTAGAAAGTTAAAACATTGCTTAAACACCTTATGTGCTCGCAGCTTTTTTGTTATTATTTTTTGGACTAAGGAAGAGCACTGTTCGATACCTCTCAACTTTCAATTCACACATGTGCAAGTTGTTTCTTTTTTTGACCGGACAACACATCCAGTTGTTTCTAAATTTGGTGTGGTATTGAAATATGTATGGAGGGGGAATTGGGACAAAAATGTAATTGAATCGAGTTTCATGCCATTGAATCATACAGCATTCTATCGGACAATACACTCCATGTAATTGGATCTGACTTTATTTTATTGGATCATACAGCATTCTATCGGACAATACACTTCATGCAATTGAATCGGACTTTATTTTATTGGATCATACATCATTCTATTGGATTATATACTTCATTGGATCGGCTTCATGTCATTGGATCATCCGTCCTTCTAGCAAATCGTATATTTTATGTTAATGGAGCAGGTCTTCATGAGATTGGAACACATCATTTTGTCAGAAAACCATGTTCGTGCTATTGAATCTAATTCGTGTCATTGGATCATAGACCTTTCAATCAGACGATACACGTCATACCACTGGATCGAACTCCATGTCATTGGATCAGAAACACCATTCGATCAGGCCAGCGGCTTGTTGAAAAACGTTTATTTCCCAGAGTGCTTTTCCAGATATGTAAAAGCAAATATGGCGGTGCACCTGCAGGGTCAACATCCAACAGCACAAGAACTTGTAGAAAGCAACATAAAAACGGTCCTTCTTGATGTTATGAATCAACTGGCAACCAATGCAGATCTTGATTATGGCTTGTATAAGGTGGAGTGGTTATGCTTGCTGGTTTTGAGGCTTGGGGGGACGTTTGAACAATCTCTCCTTCCAAATTTACGTCAAGCCCATGATCTCCTTTCACTTATGATTAAGCACAATGAGGAATCATCAGACGTCCACAACAACAGACCGATGATAGTAACTGGCAGTAAAGGGAGGCCAAAGATATACCTCAGTCAAAATCAGCTTGAGTATTTCCTAGAGAAAGGCTGTGTGGCCCAGTGGTTAGGACGCTTGCCTTGAGATCCAGAGATCCCGGGTTCAAGACCCGCTCTGGCCACTCCTTGAATTTGATCCTGGTAGTCCCTGGTTCAACTTCCCAGCTGCACTTGTAAATAGCCAACTGGTTTGCCTCAGGCCAGTTGGGATTCTTAACAGTTATAGTTGTGTTCTGTTGTTTCGTTGATTCATTGGCCCTGAAAAGCCCCTATGGGGAGAGGTCAATTAAGTATGTACACTGTATGTATGTATGTATAAAGGCTTTAACGGCAGCGACATAGCGAGGATACTCAGTGTCAGCAATAAAACAATTTACAGAAGACTACAAGAATTT
>NC_090896.1:23694633-23697133 GCF_036669925.1 Montipora capricornis
TCCTTTTTCATCATCAAAAGCTTTTTCACTTGGTTTTTAAATTTAACCTTCAATGTCTCAATGAACTTTAGTCCTTTAATCGAAGCTAAAACATTATCAATATGTGTTTCAACGGCCTTTCTTATGATTTGTAATTGAATTAAGGGTCTCTATTATTTAAAGCTTTTTTCATATGATGTTGTGTAGCCTTTGATTGTTTCTTTTCTCATAGTCCTTGGTGGTGGTACAGGCTTTTTAATAACTTGTTTTTCAGTTCTTGGGGCTGGAATTGATTTATAAACATCATGGAATTCAAGCGGTGGTTTAATGATATCTTCATAATCTTTAACCATTTGTTTAACACTTTTGCATGGTGTAGGAATTTGTACTGGATGAGTAGATTTTTGATTTTTTTTGTTAATTTATTTCTGTCTAAGATTATATTAATAAGTTCTTGTTTTGAAAATTCATTATAATTTGCGTCAATATTCATTTTATTAATATTAGATTTGATAAAACCATTTATACCAATCCATAAATATTTTTATGTTTTAACTTTTGTTTTTCAGAGTTAAAATAATTTTCAGTTCATTGTATTTTTTACTTAATTTCTCAGTTTGCCTTTTTATAATAACTAAATCATTTTTGTATTGTTTGATTAAATCGTCGTATTCATTAATTTTGTTTTTCTTTTAACTTTTGTTCTTTTTTAATTTTAACTATGGCATTAACTTTTTCATCCATACCATTCCTTGAAATTTTAATACATTGTTCACAATTTTTTTTATTAATTTCAATTTTAAGAACCTCTTTATAATCATTCAATAATTTAATAGTGTAACGATCTAAATTATTTAAAAAATCATTAGCTTCATTATCATTTAAAAGTGTATGTCCACTTAAAATACGTTCAAATAGATTTTCATAATCTCTTAATTTGCTTTCATTAATTTCATTTTTATATTGTTTATTTGAATTATCAGTCATTGGTTTCAATAAATTTTTAGTGTTAAATTTTTTACTGTAACGTATGACATTACACAAATCACTTGACTCTGAAGATGACTTCCACTCAGGTTGTCGAAACTAAGTCAATGTCATCTCAAACAGTCCTTCTCAGGACTACACTCACCCGGAGGATCGTACTTTACTTAATGATTATTATATAACTATATATTTAAGTAAAGAAAATTATTTTATCATTTAATATAATTTTCTAATTGTATCAATGATAACAAGGTTAATTGATAGAAACTTCTTTTGAAAAAATGTCAATTAATTTTTTTTAATATTGTTTTTTAAATCATTGATTAAATTTTCTGCTCTTTGTGTAGCATTTTTTTTGCTTTCAGAATTTTTAATGTGTTTTTTAGTTCTTAGATGCAACCATTTTCCATTAATTTTGTATTGGTCTTCCCTTTTTGTTTTTTGGTGTGATGTTAAAAAAATCATTTCTTAAATTTTCGTCATTTTTGTAACCTTCATAATCTGAATCATTTTCATTGCTATTGTCTTGTGTTTTTGTATGATTGCTGTCATTACTATCAGTGTTACCATCAATAATGTTCTCATCATTGTTATCAATAAATTTTTTGACATCAATGTAAACAAGAATTTAAGGAGGCTCGAAAGGGTTTTCAGCTAAGCGCGCGGGTAAGCCACACACGCAATTCTAAAAGCTGCTCATGCCAGCTCATTATTCAAAATGGGTCACTAGAAATAAACAAATACTGCTAATTTCGCTCACCTTTCTTCTAAATCCTATATATATGAAATATAAACATACATCCCCCATTCACGAAAACAATGAAAATTGTACACACACGGTTTAATGGTCACAAATCCCTTTGTGTTTGCCTGTAGCTCCACTCGCCTGTGCACTTGAATGAGCAAGTGACGCATGGGTAAATGCCGATCTTGTAACCCCCTCACTTTTCCTGATTTTGCAACTTTCCTCGTTTATATATCTGCTTGTTTATTTGTTTGAAAAAAGGAGAAACTATTTCGAGCCTCCTTAAATTAAATTTATCTTCCTCATCTTCAAAAAGTTAATGTAATAAAAGCAAAAATTTATTATTTAAAATATCTTTTTTTTAACATTTTATATACTAAATAAAGAAAATATGTTTATATATATTTCAAACATTAAGGTCGTGGGTTCAATTCCCACCCTGATCAGAGTTTTTCTCTGTCCTTGTGTGGGCCCAATTCCATTTGCAGGGCTAATGCTCACATGGTTCATATGGGGTACCAACCTAGCACTTCACTTTACACTCTAATCAGTTAAGTCTGTTGAAATATAAGTGCTACACGGCTTGTGTTTGTAAAAAGGTAACCCTTCACATGAATAAATTCAACCTTTTTTCTAAATTTAACTTTTTTCTTTTTGTTTCTTTTTAAAACATGAGTATAAGCTAAGCAACAATTATTTAATACACCAATGATTTGATTTAAATTTTTCATTTATATATTAACATTAGATTTTTATATTTCTTGAGAGGATGCTGTTTCAGTTTCATAA
>NC_090896.1:23699633-23717133 GCF_036669925.1 Montipora capricornis
AACTTGGTTGCTCCCATTTCGCATTTTTATTTGTGGCAACAGCGGTTTGAGATGTCTATTCAGCCATATCAACTTGAACCTGAGTATTCAAGCGATGAAATGGAAGAGCCAGGTAGCAATTCAGAGGACGAGGAGGATGAGATCGGCAATTTCGAATCGCCTCGTGGAGAAAGGCCGCGGACAAACACTTCTTGGTGCCTATGTGATCAATGTGCACTTATGCCGACTGACAAGGAGTGTGTGTGTTGTAAAGAACTCGCGTTTTTGTCGAAGACAGTGGAAGGTTGGTTTCAATTTTGATCTTTTGATACCATTAGTCTCGGTTTGTTTTCATGAGAATATCGTTGTTCATAGATAATTTGTTAAATTCTTGAATATTTGTTGGTTGTAATCCCATGTGCTGATCAATGTGCAGATCCCTTCATTTCAAGATCACTTGTGATGTTAACATTTCCTGTCTTCTCAGGATTGTCCTGTATTACTGAACATGAAAGTTTTAATGCTGTTTGCTTAAACAGAGATGTGTTATGGACAGCTTTAGTTAGTCTACATGACCTCGAAAGTGCTGGGCTTCCTGACCGGGAACATGTGCCCAACAGGTAATGACCCAAATATGTACATGTATGTAGCTCAGCCGATTCTATTAAACCTACATGTACCTGAGCTGCTTATATATCAAGCATTAATTCCAAGGGAACAATAAAAGTAATATATATGTACATATTTTGAAGCACCACAGTATGTGTTAGCCGCACTTATACTTCCTCAGGGCTGGGTGTCAATAACGAATTCCAACGAGTCAATTCCCACTATTTCTACCAAATCATTATTACTTTTCTATCAGTTTGTCGGGTCATGTAGGTGACCTTGTCGGGTTTTTGACCTGAGACCCCTCGCTTATCTGGAACACAACTGTCGCTTTGCTGCAACTTTTGGTGGTGTGAAATGTGACTATGTCACTTAAATCCGTGAATTTAAAGTTTAAAATTTAGAGTAATCTTGGCAATTGCACTTGGTACGATGTAAAGACTAACTGACATACCTCATTTTACTTGTTCTTGACTCTGTCAACATTTGTTAAGTGTTTGCAGAGTTCTTGATCTTTTGGTTATCACCAAGTGTGAGTTCCCCCATGGAAATTTAAGCTTGCTGTTACACATGACTGCTCATTTTACAAAGAAAACAGTGATTCCTCTAGGCTGAGCACTATGATTTTAAAATGTAAATTATTCTTCTTCTCCCCATTTTTTAATTTTACTTATCTCTAATTGAAGGGGTGAGTGGAATTAAGTGACTTTTGGAAAATGTTGAGGCAGCTAGGATTAAAATACCTACAGGCACTTGTTACAGTTTACTCTTGTCTTCATTATTGTCTTTAAAGAACTAATAATAACTACTACTTCTTTTGAAAGAAAAACTGAAACCAGAGTAAACTGTGAAAATTGCAGGTAGGTATTTCAATCCTAACTGCATCAAAATTTTTCAAAAGTCACTAATTAGGGCTTTATTCCACTCATCCCTTCAATTAATGTCCAAAACATTAAAAAAAATCTTACCGGTACTCTGTAATGATAACTTGAAAAAATAAATGTTGTTGTGGCACTAGGTTTTATGCAACTTGCTCCATGTGACTCGTAACCCAGGAAGTTACCTATAAAGAAATTGTGCCATGGCCAATATTATTACTGCTTGGAATTGCTTTTCAGGTCATTCCATTATTCAGCCTACAGGCAGTTCACCTGGTGGGTCCATGGCCATCTAGGCAAGGCAATTCGCCGTGTAATCCCGTCATGTACAGTGAAGAAGATAAGGGGTGTTTTTCCATCTGAAGATGGCAGTTACACGGGGTATATCCCAGGAGACGATGACGACAGTGTCATGGACAGTGAACTTGAAAAAGCATGGAGAGATTTTTTAAATATTTAATAAGAACAGAACAAATTTTGGTGAAATATACTGGTACATTTATCTCAGTCCTTTGTCATGCTTTTTTATATTAAATTTCATAAAATATTAATACATAAAAGATAGGGTTAATAGCCTCAGGGCATGTGCATGAATGATAACACAGCATTGGATTTTGTGTTACCCTTGAGGGTTTATTTCAGTGATTTACACAAGAGGGGAGAGCTCCTAGTGATTTATCCTCTTAAATCAAAACAGCCTCATAGTTAATACATAATACATTATTTCAAGGAGGGCTGAAATTTGGTCTCTGTGCCTTAATGTTCTGGGAAGAAATGAAAGGGTGTTTCTCGAGAAGAGCTTGATCCAGAGACTTGTATGTGTGAAACCCAACTAACCATTTAAACAGTGAATAAAGATTATTTCTGACATCAGCTAATTAACCAGTAAAATTTTAGAGCAAGTGATCACTGCAATATACACGAAGTAGTCCTAATCACAGAGTTATTTATTTATTTGAAACGGGATAGCCGCTGCCTGGTGTCAATGATTTCCTTCCGGCTTGGCCTTTCTGCAGGAGCCATCACACCAGACCTGTCTTTGACCTTTGGTGCAGGCTTTGTTCCCGACGCTGCTAAATGAAATGCTGCCTGCAGCATATCATCCAGGTACTCATAACTCTTTTTCTCCAGAACTGGCTCTGCTCCAAACCGCTTGGACACTTTACTCCAGGAAATCTTAAATCTGGGTTCTCCCTGCAATTCTCCAGTTTGAATCAAAGCCTATTAGAATTTAATAAGTACATGTTTGTTACATGTAGGAAGTGAATAACAAAATGTTAATATTAAACCAACATTGGACATCTCTTCCTGAGTGGTTAACTTGGGATATAAGAATTTTTTCCCCTTGCGATATCAACCAGAGAAATTATGAGAATTAATAAAATGATCAACAGTAAAAAAAAAAAAAATTGGGTTTAACAGCTTTCCCTCCAGTTTTATAACAAATGTATGGAGACAAGGAAGGAGAATTTGCCTGTTGACATTTGGACTTAGAGTTGAAATATTGTGGAATCGTAAATAAGGTGTCATATATTTGCATTACCTGGGGTCTGTTAGAATTGAAGTTATGGTCAAGGGCTGCCAACATAGTACCAGCCTTCATAACATCATAAGTGAAGTGCGTCAGTTTGGGAAGATACTTTAGGTATAACGAATGGTACACCTCCAGGGCTGTGGTATGTACACATTCTACAAGGTGAACAATATCCTTGAGCAGGTGCTTGTCCTTCACAATGTTCAGTAGTGCAGTGTGGGCAGTGCTTCCAGGCTTGAGCCATTTCTCTCTTCGCTGTTCCTCAGTTGTGAGCCTTCCGTGTTCACACTTGTGGAAGTGCCTGTTTCCTGGCCACTCGTGTCTGTTGGTCACGTGATGAATGACTGACAACCACCTCTCTTTCAGCACCTCTGGATATTTGCCACAGCTTTCTGCAGACCACCACAGATGGTTGACAATGGATGGGATCCATGGTGCCAACTCTGAACAGCCTGATTTCTTTGATGCAGCAGACAATTTCTTGCTAACAGACTTAGCAATGTGCCATGGATCAAACTGGTGATCTATGTTGGGATGGTTGACCCTCAATTCCTTTTTAATCTGAGGATGTCGATCAGTGGATATCACACCCACTTTGATGCCATTTGCTTCAATATTTGACAATGTGTCCACAAAACCTTTCTTTTCCATGCAATTGGAATTTGCTACCTCTGAAACAACTACAACTTTGAAGTCCACAACCTTTTGACTCTCTACGTCAAGAAGCGTATAAGTACAGTACTTTGCACAATGGCCCGGTGAGTCGCAGCGGCCATCCCCAGCCAAAACGGCTTCAGTTTCCCGTGACTTTAAATCAGCAAAAATCTCTGCCTGTTGTTCTTTCCAAGTTGTTGTCACAACTGGAAATACATACTATTCTCGTAGATTATAGTATGTTCCCTGTCCAATGCACTTCAAGTTAATCAGCCTTGAAAATGACTGAAACTTGGAGAAGGGAATGCCACAGAAAAAAATTCCTGCAGATACCAGCAGATTTCCTGCCCCTTTAATGTCACACAAGGGAGGCTGTGACTGCCATTTGAAGTTGCAGTTCAGTTTCAATGTGAGTTGTGTGCCTTCATTCTGCACTTCTTCAATGCTTTCTGGAACAATGAATGCGCCACATCTTGGACAAAACCGCAACAGCTCCTTCAGGTTTTCTTCATAAATAAGGAACACACGCCGTTTTCCAAAGCTGCTTTCCACCATCTCCTCTTCAGATGAAGGAGCTTTACCTTGGGAGGCTGACTGGTCTCCGCTGGGCTCATACTCTGACTGGCTGGACTCCGTTTCCTGTGATATGATAACTTCCATTGGTTCATCATCAGCATTCTCATTAGGTTCAACCTCACTTAAGTCAGGAAACAAATCAAGTTGAGAACCCTGGGAGGCATTATAAGCATGCATTTCCTCCACTTCTTCAAGTAGGTCTTAATCTGGTGGAGTTTCTCCCACTTCTAATTGAGGTGCTTTCTTGTCACAATATGTGTGATCCACAAGATCAGTTTCGCAAACATCAAGCGGAAATTGACACTCTGCGTTGCAGGTTGTTGGGGAGTGAACTGTTGTTGGCATTTCACACTGTGTTGAATCGTCTACCATTGATACCAGAGTTGTTACAGATGGGCACTCTGTCTGTGTCCCCATATCGCACATGGTCTGGGAAATACTCTCTGACAACATCTCCGGCAAATCGTCGTCTTGCCCCTCTGCTAAAGCCAGTTGATTTTCATCCCGATAAGTTGAAGTACCTGGGTTGTCTTCCAGTAAGACAGCAAGAGTCTAAAGAGCAAATAGACAACAAAAGACTATTGTAAATAAACATCAATATAAATTTATATATTTTCCGAGCTCAATTTCTTGTGAAAAAACTTTGAATATTTTTCCCGAGAAAGTTTGAGCCGGGGAAGAGTTACATGTAAATTCTTCCGGGAATCTGGAGAATTTACCAGGAATCGCGTTAAAGTAAGCTTAACAAAATAATACAAACCTCGAGCTTTTGTCGCTTCTCTGCGTGTTTCACACTGGAAAGACGTACAGGGGCTGCGGGTCTGTGTGAAAATAACATTGAAACAGCATCTGGCTTGAGAGGATTCAACATACGGCTTGATCCAAGCACTCGCAATTCCATCAGATAAGACTCTTTGAAGCAATGTTGTTCGAAATGTTTGGAGCACAAACGAGGATCCTTCAGTAGAGATGTCCTCCCGATAGCATGAATCCACGCCGGGCGTAATTCTTTATCTCTTGGGAAAACGTGGAACCGAATTTTGGGATCGTTTTGTTTGTTTTTGGCCTCAACATTGCATTCAAAGGCCACGCAATGAGGCATTTTGATGTTGATATCTGCCGAGCAACCAAGTTACGTCACAAGCCCAGACTGCTTCACGCACCTATCAAGATGGCGGCCCGCGGGAAGTTCGAACCAGCGTGATGACCTTTTTTGGACGCCGAAAAAAATATATACGGGTGAGCAGACTACTTTTTTATGCAAAATATCTTCTTTTTAGCATATTTAGAGCATTTTCAGCTATATTTACTTTAAGAGTGGAGGATCCCTTTAAGGAATACGGTAAAATGTAAACTTGAGCTCACTAAATCTTTTAAAGGTGTTTGTTTCTAATTCTAAACAGTTTTTTCCAGGATGTCCTGTTCTGTACAGTACTGTGCAAAAAGAATGCAAACGAATTTCGCGCTTTTCGGCACTTTTCGCTACTTTTCGAAGAAATATAACAAAATTTCGGGCAAAACGCATTTTCATTCGAACTTTGTCGAAATTTCGAAATGCCTATTGTTTCAATCAAAGCGAAAATTTGCAAAGGCCGCGCGAATATTCGAGCGAAATTTCGTTGTAACAAAGCGAAATTTCGAGAGTGCTTATTGAAAGTTCGCAGCGAGCATTTGCCCTTTACAGTACATTTAACTTAACGTTAGAAAAAGGCCAGTCGAAGTCCTCATAAGTGACCAACCTGGGAATTTGTGAGGGTGGTCGCAACAAGAGCCGGTCGCTTATGTGAGCCGATTCTCCCAAGAAACTAAAATTTAAAACAATGGAGGGTGGTTGTTGCTTACCTAGAGAAGATAACGTTCGATAAAATTATTTAAGCGGGCAGATTAATCATGGTAAAGGAAGCGTTTTTACAATCCCTTTCTAATTCAGTCAATGCATGACATCTGGATTGCTTCTAAGAAACATGTCACGAAAATGTTGATTCCCCATGTGTTTTCGAATTCTGAATAACCAATATGTTAAGAGAAGTGTCTATTGCCAAATAACTCGAGTTTGGATTATTGCACAACCCTAAAACTTTGACACGCTCATGATTTATTACCTTCCTACAACATCTCAATTTCTTGACTTAATTTGTTTAATGGTTAGCGATTTTATTTTTTGTTTGCGTGGTACTTGCGTGACGTGAAAACCAAGAAGAATTGTTACGTTTGGTATGTTAAAATGGCTATGGCGATGATGTTATTTGTCGTGTTTACACTCAAGGTTGAGAGAAGAGTACTGTTGTTGATTCCACTCATTCATTAAAATGCAAAACGCTAACCAAAACCACGAAATTTCGTTTTAAGCCACGGCTACGTGAGCGATTTTTTCCTCACGACGGTGATGCGAATTTTTCAAATTTTGTCGCGTCGATTGCCAGTATGCGATGAAAATCGCAAGTGTAGCCACCCTTGAACTGCCGATTTTTTCCAACGACTTTTTCTCCTATCGCTGCCATTTCAAGGGTGGCTAAACTTGTAATTTTCATCGTGTGCTGGCGACATGACAAAATTTGAAAAAATTGCATCACCGGCGCGAGATAAAAATGGCTCGTGTAGCCGCGGCTTTAGGATAACGATATTTCAATTATTAAAGTTCTTGAATTTTCGTTTCAGTACGTACGAACTCCAACCGAAATTTTGTTAGATTTACGAAGTTTCATTTCAGTACGTACAAACTCCAACGAAATTTCATTGTTAGATTTGCGAATTTTCGTTTCAGTACGTACGAACTCCAACCGAAATTTCGTTGTTAGATTTGGGAATTTTCGTCCTGTCTTCGAATTTTCTTGTGGCTCAGCGAGATTTCTTCGAAAATTCGGCCAAAAAATCACACTTCTTGCCCCGAAATTTCGGCGAAATTTCGAGAGAACAACAAGCGAATTTCGTCGAAATTCGTTTGCATTCTTTTTGCACAGTACTGTATGTGGTGCAAAAAATATTACCAGTGTAACAAATGCTTTATTCTGTGGCTCATGTGGTGCTCGATACAGTACTGGTGGACCGAGCATGGCTTCTAATAGTTTGTCATTCGAAGAATTTATGACACAAAGAGCAAGTGGAGGAGACCAAACCTTTTTTACCTGTGCTGTGAAAAAGGCAGATAAAGTGAAACAAGTGGAGAGGAAACTGGATGGAAAAAATTTCGTGATGAACAAGTTCAGGTACATGCTCATTGAGTATTTATGGCTGTCATTTCAGAGATGTTATTTATTTAGGGAAGTCATGCAGGCAATGTCGAATACTGTTCAAAAAAATTTCAATTTTTCTGCAATGAATGTGTGTAGGTATAAAACCTTGTTTGTTGCTTTTTGGGGGGCTGTTTTCTTAACTCCATAAAAAGTAGTTCCACGAATTCAATAATTATTGTGACTTCATTTCTCAGATAAAAGTTGAATTGGCTAATAACAGTAATGGTGAGCTTAAGCAGAAAAGGGTTTCTTCCTTGCTTATAGATGCCAAGTGTAATATTTCAGATATTACCCTGAAACGAGTTGCCTTGGACAAACATCTGGCATTCAACAAAAAACTTCAGAGGGATCATGAATTTGTGTTATTATACCCAGACTTTCAGCAAGTGCAGTATATACCTGAAACAAGCCAGCCCTTTACTCTCCGATGTTACAAAGAATGTCTAGGAAAACCTTACCAGAGAATAACTGTGTATCTTTGTGATGAAGAAGATTTTACTGGTACATGTACATGTTTGCTAGCTGACAGAATAATTCTTTCTACAGTTATTATAGTGTGTTGTGGGAAACTTTAACCTGTTAGAAAGTAAAAGAATATAACTAGTTTGATAACTAAAAAGAACAGGAAAGTAGAAGTTGAAGAATATTCCATGTGCATGTAGTATGTAATGGGTGTGTGTGTTATAGTTCAAATTTATCATTGGGCTAAATTTTATTTTCCATTGTACTTGGCAGTGGTAGTGTATGATAATGAATTGAAACAATGGGAAATACAATTTAAATGAAGGATACAGTTGAACTACAACATGTATGTTTCTCAAGATTCACTAGCTGGCACAGGAAGTCTTGATAGAATTCTGCTAAAGCATGCCGCTCAAAGATCATGACACCGCCTATTAACCCTGGTTCTGGGAGAAACTTCTGAGTCAACCAGGTCAGTTCTGGTTTCAAAGCAAAATGAACTATTATAATTAATGCAGTCCTCTTCAAAAATGACAATGCAAATTCTCATTGCATTTTTTTTTGGATTCCATATCATTGTCAAGAGTAGCTGTTTCTGAAAGAGGTAAATGTTACATATATACTACCACAGGTAAAATGAAGGCAGTAAACATTGTTTTCACCAAAATGCAGGATAATTTCAACATTATACATAACATATGTTATTCCTTTTTTAAGCTGTCAACACTAGGTCATCAGACAGTGAAGACAATAGCCCCAAAGAAGATAACAAAGGCTCTTTAGACAAGGTATGACTTTATTAATACAGTGTAATTTAACATATTCCATTAAAAACCTTTTTTTGCAGGGGGGGGGACTATGTAAAGAATAACTAAAGCTGAGGTTGTCTCATTCTGACTTGTTTTCCTTTGAGAAGACTCTAGATTCCTCAAATGAAGTCACTTTCAATCCAAAGTGGTTAGATGATTGGACAGATCCAGATGAAGATAGGCTTCTTGAGCCAGTGTTTCTCACTGAGCAAACATCATCTTGTGGAAATGAGAAGTAAATACAATAGAGTATAATGGTGTTTTTAATCCCTAGGTACATAATATTGTAAACAATGTTTGGTGGGCTTACTAGGGCCCAATTGTTTGAAAGCCGATTAACACTAATCCACGATTAATAGTTAACCAAGATTTTCATTTCCCTCATTAAAGACGATGTTAAAGTATCATTTAAAGCTAATGGTAAAGAGTCTAGGGCAATAATAAGGGACAAAAATCTTTTTGACTAATCTTTTTGGATTAGTAAATAAACTTGACTTAACGTTCACATTAACCCAGGATAAGCTTAATTGATTGGGCTTTGAACAACTTGGCCCAGGAGAAAAAAATGCCAGATTGGGAAATATGATTCACAAGTTACACTGAATTCTTATGTCAAATAATAATTATTTTCAGTTGTGTAGGACTAACTGGCCGTGTGACTGTAGTACGTTAGCCTACACACAGTTCTTTCTAGCTTGGATTGTCAAACAGGCTCCAGGTGTACAGGCTTCAGAGTCGTTAGTGAAATACCAAGTTCATATAATCTTCCATTAATTACATTTACTGGTGGCTTTCTCTTTTACTAAATATGGCTGAATGTGTTTAACTTCAATTCTGCTTTTGAGCTGTTTTTTCTTTCTCTGTGCATTATTTCTAATTTTACTGTTGAGTGTAGCTGATATTCATTTCTTATCAACAGCAGTCCAGCCCAAAACCATGTGGACATAAACATGGTTGTTCAGGAAACGTGTTAAAAAAGTGCATAGGCTGAATGTGAAAAGGGATTTGATAGATATATTTAAAGACGAATCCGTTATGGGAGATGACCTTGAAGTTGTGGTCATTGACTTTCGAGGCAGACAAGAAATTAGCAAAGGTGTTGGAGTGCTGAGAGATATACTAAGTCTGTTTTGGAAAGAAGCATATGATTCTCTTTTCATTGGAGATCGAAAATGAACGAGTGCTCTTTGTAAGACATGACTATCAAAGAGAAGAATGGGCAGCTATTGGCAGAATATTGGTGAAAGGTTATCAAGGCTGTGGGTATTTCCCACTGCAAATGTCTCAAGCATTCTTTGGCTATCTCTTGTTTTGGGAATCTGCTGTCACTGGCCCAATGTTGATTCAATCATTTCAAAATTATGTTTCGGCTGATGAGAAAACTTTCATCATCAAATCTATTGCCGGTGAAATTGATTATAAGGGTGATGATGATACTGACCTTTTGGAAATGTTGAGCAACTATGATTGTCGTCGTAAGGTCAATTCAGAGAATATTGTCGCTGTTATTGAAGAAATTGCTCATAAAGAGTTAATTCAAAAGCCTCAATATATTGCAGACGGTTGGAAGTGCATAATAAGCCCTCTCGTACCAATCTTTGCTAACATGACGACTTTGACTGAGAAATGTGAATCTTTGCTTCCATCCATAAGCACAATTTTGAGTTGTCTTGAGGCAAATCCAGTCAATGATCCAGAAAGGGAAAGTCTCAAGTTTCTCAAAAAGTTTGTTAAAGGTCTAGACACCTCCCAAAAGTTATCAAACTTTGTGAGGTTCGTTAGTGGGTCTGAGCTAATGCTGTTTGCTGCAATTCAAATAGTGTTAACAGATTTATCAGGGTTGGGCCGCAGGCCAGTTGCACATACATGCAATACTGTTCTACAGTTACCATCAACTTATCAGTCCTTTCCAGAATTGAGATAGGAGTTTAGCACCATCCTCTCGTCGGATAATTGGGAGATGGACATAGTGTAACGAGCAGCATAAAATGATGAGTGAACTATGTTTACTTTCCGATAAATGTTTCATTAAGTTCCATTTTTACTATGGTCCTTTTGACTGTCACAAGTCATTTAATAGAAAGCTACTGCAGGCCAATGGTGGGACCAAATATTTCTTTAGTCATGGCTTGGATTATAGTGAAAACGTGACAAATTATCGTATCTTGCCTTTGAGCAGATACTGATCTTTATGATGAACATTTCCTTTTGTTAGAAGTGGAATAATAAACTCTAGTAGTTCCTTTTTCTATTTTTATTGGCATATATGTTTTAAATATCACTACGCCCTATGGACAAAAAATGGAACAGTGGTATATGTTTTCACAGTTTTGGCAATCTTTCGAACATGAAAATGTCATTTCCTCAGTCAGGGAAATCCAAAACTTAATGCTCACCAAAACCAACATAACCAAGCATCAATTTTCTTGACGGACACGAGTCAGAACAAGTGAGCATATCAAACGTTTTTATGTTTTTTAGCCTTTCATCCTCCTTTATTCCACTTTTATCCCTGAAACTGTACGTGTATCTGTTGCGTTTAATGGCTGATTAATTTGTAGTAAATTTTCAGTCTTTTTGAGTACCTCGTTGCTAAACTGTTTGTTTGATATGCAGTCGTAAAGTGGATAAATACTATGAGGGACATCTTGTGTTAATAAATTGTTTTAACTGATGTTTAAGTCTCTGTTTGCCTTCCTTTATTGTCTCCTTCCCTCCCTCCCTCCCTTTGTCCTTCTGTCTCTTTATGTAATCCCCTTCCCTTCCCTACTTTTACTTCAAAGTGAACAGTCCACCAAGGAAATAGTTAATTTTTTATTAAGTGGACATACAAAACCAGAACCGAAGTACTTAATTGACTAATCTCAACAAACGAAGAAATTCAAATAAAACAATCAGATTTCGTAGCAGTTATATGTAGCTGGCGCCCAGCGCTGGAAACGCGTGCGTGCAAACCAGAACAATTCCTTTTTGTTTTTGCTTCTGATTGATTGACTAAGTGGCCCTATATTTTAGTCAATGATCATGCAAAACCTAAGCAATCACAATTACTATCGATACGCAATTGTTTACCGTTTGTTATGTGTTAATTAACTTACACCTATTTTCACAAAGCGATGATGCATCGAAAAGAAGTTATTAGAAAGCAATAACTTATCAAACACTAAAACTAAACTGTAATTGGATGTTGGGTGATTGTACAAGAAGATGTACTAAAATCTTTCTCAGTCATTTCTGCAGTGGAATCTGGTTTCACTCATTGCCCTATGATAACTGGTAGGTTTATAGCAAAATATTGAAATACTAAATATAAAGTTATTATCAAGAACTTGCATGACAGTGAAATTCAAAACGTGAATGGTCATGAGCTAGCCTCAAAAGAGTCACTAAAGGCTTTTTTCCATGTACCCTTCCAAGTCATTACTTCATTTCTGCTAACGTTGTCAACCTAGAGTAAACCCCTAATGCTTTCTTCCAGTCTGCTGGCTTTTGTAAAGAATTCCTTTGCATAATGTAGTCCAAATACTCTTCAAAATCTCTGTTTCCACAACAAGAAACCTTACCGCTGTTATAAGCCTCTGCCATTTGTAACATTACACTTATTACTGCGTATTTCATGTCAATACCACCTGCAGAGAAAAAAAAATGTTCTCAAGCAATCCGAATGTCAGACCAAGCGATCTGTCTGGATGAATTACTTAATAGTATTTGTAATAAGTCAATAACACTCATTTTAATTACTGGGCTTTGATCCTCAATTCTGCAATGAGCCAATGACTTCAAGTTTGTATTAAATTATAAATTCAAATAAATCTGGTAAAGCTTAAAGTTTGGCTTCTAATCCTTTTGTTTCACTAACAGGTTTTATCGAGCATACGGAACTCAGCCTAACACTCTACTACAGTTTTTTTAATTACCAGAATTCTGAGGGAAATATACATCTCGTCAGGTATGCCTGAAGGACATTCTGCCACTCTACTAGGTCTAATGATATGACTGTTACACAGCTGTGCTACTTCATCAAGGTCCTTTGGAATGAGGTCCATGAAACAGTATTGTAGACAAAACATATGTTTCTGGTTACCACTCTGAAATGCTCCATAAGTGGCTAAATCTTTAAAAACACTGATCCACCACTCACTTTTAAATCTCTGTAAGATGGACCACCACACTTCTATCTGTTGGTTTGACGTTGAGGTCCCATACCTATGGCTTCTAAGTCCGAAAAACTGGTCTTGGTCTTGGCTACGGAAAACTGTTTTTAAGTTTACGCACATTTTTTAAAACTTGCAAGCTCTTTTGTAAGTTTGCGTGTATTTAATTAAGTTTGTAAGTTTAGTATTTTATTACGTTTGTACGTCATTTATAGAATTTGCATGCACCTTTTAGAGTTTGTGTGCATTTTATTAAGTTTGCATGCACTTTATAAAGTTTGCGTACATTTTTATTAAGTTTGCAGGTGCTTTGTCCATACCGGCCACCGTAGTTTGGCCCCACTTTGGCATTTCTCCATAAGGTATCTCATCTAATGATTTTAGTGCATGCAAGATATCGTGCTGTTTGCGCCTTTTCCCGTAAGTACACCTTCATCGATTAAAAAATTAAATTGCCTTGGTATGGCTTCACAACACACTCCAAACAAAATCGCATTTACGTGGGGTCTTGAAATACACTGGTCTGGGCTGATAAGGGTTGGCAGGGTAGTGAAGCTGTTGAGCATAATCATATGAATACTGGACTGTTCCTTCAAGACTACAGGGTACTCGTTTCTCGGAAAATTAAGTGTTCCACGAGGGTATCTTTCATTGTTTTGCCACAGTTTTTGTAGAAATCCCTCTCTCCTGCAGCAAGCCTCAAATGGTTTTTTTGCTGCCTTACAACTTCTGCCTTTTGAGCATCCGGTAAATTTGCTGATTTTAGAATTTGGTTGTTGTTCTTCTGGCATGTCCAGCAGAGAGCGGACGCTGGTCTCACTATAACAGTGAAGGGCAAAGTTAAGTCCACAAATCACAGAACTTTGAGTATCCAACAGATTTGTGTCTGTCAGCAGTGCACGCACCTTGGTAGCTTTTCCATAGACAAGCTTTTGTCATGGAGCTTAGCAGCAGTTTCACATCAATTCTTTTGAAGCCAGGAACACGTCCTGGAAGTAAAAGGGCTTGGTCTTTGGGGACATTCCATTAAAGTCCGTTGTCTCGATAATGTTTAACGAGACTGTAGAATCTGGTCTTGTGGAGACGATGCATTCAAGGTTTTCAGGCTGATTCGGTGGCTGTGGAAATAGAACGGCATCCTGGTTTGCTGCCTCGTTTTCTCTGCTCTTCCTGAGTAGCTGACCTCGTCACAGTTTATGGTACTTTGGATCATTCCTAAACATTACGAGATCTAGTTCAGTCGAGGAAAGTTCCCCACAGTTGTTTCAGCAATCAATGATGTCCTCAGTTTGAATAGTGGAGCTGCATGGACTTCCTTTATATCCATGTGCACATCCACATGTTTTGGTCAAAAATGCCTGCACTCTCGATCGCTCAGATATATCACACTCCGAAAAGTCGAAATCAACATCTGAGTCAATCTGGTCTGGCGCTAAAATAATGTTCTTCCAGGGATTTGAAATCTCTTTCGCCAGTAAGAAAGTATGATAAATCATTACCTTGTGATTGCACTTTGAAACTTGATAACAGATGAGTATGAAGCGTTGTGTGTTCCTTCACGCGTGTATACGTTTTTGTATTGCAAACGGCGTAACTATGGAAACCAAAAGCGAGAGAACGAACGCACAGGGTCAGGGCAGAGTTGTTCAAAAGCCGGTTAACGGTAAGCAGGGATTAAAAGTTAACCGAGGAGTTGATTTTTCAAAATGTTTTTCACTGCTTAAGTCTTGTGATGTTTGAGATTATTCAAACCCAAAAGAAAAGAACAAACAATATAAACAGAAAACCTCACCGAAAAGTTACAAGATTGAAATCAAAATTCTCTCTTTTCGCTCGTCTATCGACGCCTGTGCTACTCTTGGCTTGCGGCTTCGCCTGTGACACTGGCACACACACTGGAATGTTTTGCATTCTACAGCACGGATTTTCGAGCAAAAGAGAGACTGCTGGCAGTCAACCTACTAACTAGTGGTTTTTTCCTTTCAAAATGGCGATTTGCATAGAGTGACAAACGGCGACCATGTCAATCAGGAAACATGGAGGAAATCTGTTCCTAAAGGATTCACAAAGATATGGTACTGCTTATTCATTGCGTGAGGTGATATAGGGACGTATATTTAAAAGGTAAGAAGTTAAAAAAGAAAAAACAATTCATGTGTTCACACTGGGTTGCTCTGGTCACTGGACCTTGTGAAACACATCGTGCTCACTAAATTCCTTGAGAAATCCTGAGGGAAAGAGTGGCGATTTGCTGTGAATGTTTCCTTTTTTGTGAAAACTTTTGAATAGGACAGTAGGTTTTCTTCATTATTGCCAGTTTATATTCTTTACGTAATGTGCTTTACAAACACCATTCTCACAAAAAAACAAGTCATGAAGTAAGCTGTGTTGTACAAGATAAGGATGCACAAAGATATGGTACTGCTTATTCATCGCGTGAGGCGATATAGGGATGTATATTTAAAAGGTAAGAAGTTAAAAAAAAACAATTCATGTGTTCACACTGGGTTGCTCTGGTCACTGGACCTTGTGAAACACATCGTGCTCACTGAATTCCTTGGGAAAATCCTGAGCGAAAGAGTAGCGATTTGCTGTGAATGTTTCCTTTTTTGTGAAAACAGTAGGTTTTCTTCATTATTGCCGGTTTATATTCTTTACGTAATGTGCTTTACAAACACCATTCTCACAAAAAAACAAGTCACGAAGTAAGCTGTGTTGTACAAAATAAGCTAGCGTGTTAAGAATTTTATCATGTTGAGGAAACAAAGAAACTTAGCGTGTTAAAAAAACAAAAAAACCCAGCGTGTTATAAAAGCAAAGCTCTACCATGTTAACCAAATATGAACAATAGCTACGAACATGCTATCCAGTATAAATTGTCTTTATGTGCATATCCGCACGGTAAGCGTGTCATGCCATCAGCGTGCGAGCATGTTAAAATGTGCCGTGTGCGTGCGTTCACCTTATTCCCTGAAATCCTGTGGAGGGTCACATTTGTCGATCACAACCACCTTTGTTTTTACCCATCTCATAACAAATATCATGATGAGTAGCTATTTTATCTACTTTGTACATGCCATTTTGTAACCTCACCGGTGTTTTTATCATATTCTAATTGTTCGTGTAAGGGATTATATGAACCCATATATTTGTATTTGCATGGAGTAAAACCTGCTTTCGGTATTGGTAATTTACCAAAAGCTTTATGTATATCAAATGTCCCGCCTTTGTGCAATGGATTAAGTTTTTGGACAAATCTGATGTAAAATTTTCCAAAGCTTGATCAACATATTTATGTGTAATATTTTTCATTTTATTTTTTGCTAAATCTGATTAAATAGCTTTTGATTAACCATTTTTTCCTAGATTATATAAACCTTTTGACCCTTCTTTTATAAGCATTTCAGAAAAAAGTCCTTTGCCTGCCCTCTCAGACAGGCTATTTAGTTTCCCTGTGTGTTTTTAACAAATCTAGTTCTTGTTAGGTTACATTAGGTTACACAAGTACAAAAAATATAAATCTTCCATTTTGAGCTTTTTTTTATAACCTGAAGGTTCAACGCATTCAGTTTGCTTTTTCTGTTTAACGCAATATGATCTAACCATTATATATATATAAATTAGATTAATTCATCGAAATTTTTTTTAATGTTTTATGTTTCTTGTCAACAAATAAAAATTCATGGGGTCCAAATTTGTTAAACAGATTTGGGTCAATGTTGTTTTCTTTGGCGATTAAATTACTGTGATTTTTTGTTTTTGGTGGATATAAAACCATATGAGAGCAATTTTGTCTCAATTTTTGAGGAACATTGTAATGGCTTTCAGATAGATAAACAGGACTAATTTTATGATGTCTTCCATCAGTAAAGTGGTTTGATATTTTGTTTTGTATTTTATCACTGGCGTTTACAAGATCATCAAATACAACTATCGATCTGTTATTTGGATTATATTCGATTGTGTCTAAAATATCATTTTCACCACCAATGTTCAACACATTGTAACCAACTCTTGAAGAAATGTCATTCATCAATAATATCAAATCTTGTATTTTTTCTTGATGAGGATTATGCCCATTGTAATAAATTTCATCATAGTACACAAGTAGTTTTCTTAAAATAAGCACTAATAAATTAGTTTTACCACAATTGCTTTGCCCGCAAATAAGCATGCGAAAATCTTCACTTAGAAAGTCATTGAATTTTTTTTCTGTTTGTTTTTATGATTGTCATAATTTGGTACAACATGTATCTTCATTATAATAAGTAACATTTAACATTTAACTATAATAATAAGTGTCATTTAACATTTATCGAACCAATAAATATACATGGATATTAATCAATACAAAAAAAACGCTGATCAAAGATTGATTGCTTCACAATTCAAAAAGCAGATGATACAAACGATCAAAGAGTATCGTAATCAAACTCTTGATCAAGATTTTCAAAGCAGTAAATTGTTTAAACCAATAATAAAAGCTCAAAAGGAGGTAAAAGACACTATTGATCAAAAACAAGACAAATTGAACAACTTGAACAACTTGATAAAAACAAAAAGCTCTTGTATCTAATTTGGAAGATACTGCAATGTTACAATATACATATGA
>NC_090896.1:23727133-23729633 GCF_036669925.1 Montipora capricornis
ATCTTGTCCCTTTTCTTAACTTCTCCTGGTCTCTTTTCCTTCGTTCTTCCTCTTCAGCTTTCAATTTCTCATCCGCCTCCTTTCTCTTTTTCTCGGCTTCTTCTTCATCCAGCCGCTGTCTATGATGCATGTGCGCAGATCGCACAGCACTTAGAAGACCATCTGTCAGGGCAATTTTTTCCGGTCTCAGGTTTTCAGGATCATACAACTTCACAGCATCTTTCACAGTTCTAAGGTCAACAATGGTCCTCTCTCCAAGAAGTGTCCTTTCTTGCGTCACAATGCGGGCATTCACTGACAGACTTCGTTCTGACTTAGCATATGTTTGCGCAAGAATAAGACCTGATTTTACTAATTTTGGAAGAGCGACATATCGAGGCTCGGTCCTATTAAGAGACTTGAGATTGAATACTTCTTGCCAAAAATGGTCAACGGGTGTCTCTTTGTGTAACTGCTCAACATCTTCATTGACAGCATAAACTCGCCACTCATCTTGAACAATGCTGACATCCAACTGAGGCTGCATTTTTTTAGCCAGTCTTGCAATTGCCTTCACACTACTTGCTTTTCTATCTTAACAGGATTGAGACATCCTAATGCTTTTAAGAGAGTGTGAAGAGGGAGATGAGACTGTAGAGATGTAACGGATGTGCTATAAAATGTGCGGATGCCAAGATATACAGACTTTCTATGATCTGGGTTGATCTGGGCTAAAGCCTTCTTGGTGGCCTCTTCAATTGCAATATCAGCATCGGGCAGCTGACTGTTTGCACTGCAGTCAATACTGACTAGATTACTTCCAAAGTTCTTATCATACGCATCTTTCTTTAGGAACCTACCCATAAGCTTGCACAAAGAACTCCGACATTTTATCATACAAAAGGTGAACCTGTGGGCAGCTGTTCTGAAAAATGGTGAGGAAATCTTCAAAAACAGGTGAAACATTACCCACAAATTCCAGCTGTGCCTTTGTTTTCTTTCGTTCTTCGTCATTTAACATTGCCGATACCCTCTTGTAAGCAACACTCTTAGGAGCTGTTTTGGGATCCTTTTCCAGATCCTTCACAAAGCTGCAGATGCAATCCCACTGCTCCAAAATTCTTCGCACAGAAGGACCCAAAGTAAGCCATCTCACCCCGGTATGCTTTTGGAAATTGTGCATCTACACACCCATTGCAGATTGTAAAGTGTGATAGTCTTCTCGTCTAGCTGCACTGTACTTGAAAAGGGAGCGAATGTCCACACAAAGCTGTTCAAGGTCTTTCCCGTATTCCTCTAAACCCTTGCCAAAAGGTTTGCCAAAAGGTTTAGAGACACTTACCATCAACAACTTGATTACATGTCCAGTTTTCATTTTCATTTTCAAAGATGAACATAAAAGCTAACAAGACTTCAAAATATAACATGTACAAATACTGAAATGCATGTTCAGTGGGATATTATACACAGCTTATTATTTAATAGTCATGAGAAATATAACACTACATACAATACATGTAGGTGCACTAGAAAATTATACAAAAAGTAACAATATAATAAAGTTCTTAACAGAACTCTAATAGGTAATAGAGGTCATAGAAAGAACAAATGTGGCTATTACTTTTACTAATATTAGAACATCAGAATCAACATACTACTTGCTTTATGATAAATCTCACTATAAAACACATTCAACTATAATTCCATTTTCAATTTTATTACAAATTTTGGCTTCACCAGCTAAAAAATAGGAAAAGTAGGAGGTTTTGGTTAAAAAATAGGAGAAAATGGGAATGGGCTCAAAAAATAGGAAAAAATAGGAACTGGACACCCTGCACCCCTTTCCGCAGACCTTCTTACGTTCACAGCAAAGTGACTGTGTTGAATGCCACCATCAATTCTCTCTTTCAAAGTCTCGAAAAAGCGTTTCATAAAGGTGTGGGAGAATATATAAGTGGTTCAGACAATACTTGAAATAAATGTGATGCAGTCGTCTCATTCATGTCTTGGAATATGAAATCCAGCAAATCATCTGTCAACCATCTATTGCTGACCACAGAGCAAAGGTCATGTACTCTGATGCTGCACTTTTCTTCGGAGCTCAAGACCACCTCATCAGAACCTCTCGTCCAAATAAGTTCTTTGAACTTCCGAACTTTGTCAATTTTCTCTTCGGGGCGTTCATCAATGAGCTTGTTTTCTGTCTGCGAAAACCACCTTTCTTCTTCCATAACCATTCGTCAAACCTTCTGTATCTTGTGTTCCTTTACCATTCTTGAAATGTCATCCCGACTGAACCTTCCAGAAAATTCCCAGGAAGCAACTGCTTCAAATGAATCTCTTTCTTCGGCTGTCATGTTATCAGTATATTCCTGCAACTTAGCCCTTACTTGAATGCAAGAACTTAATGAAGGCAAACGACTCACGTCAACAATGGTGGTAGGCAAATTTGCTCTCTGCTGAGAAATTTTTGGCTCTTGGAAACCGAGTCTCGCATCGATGACGGGGCATTTCGTTGTAA
>NC_090896.1:23742133-23757133 GCF_036669925.1 Montipora capricornis
AGCAGTATCCAAACAATCCCAGACCTTTTTGACGATGACAATTTAAACCTCACATACACTGATTTACTAAAGAAGTGCTTTAATGTAGAAATTTGCTTGTCAAATAAAGACATTGCACAAATTGAGAGACATACGCAAAGCCAGGCAAATGGGAGTGCATTTTTTCGACATAGAGCGGGTCGTATTGGTGCGTCAATGAGTGGAGCAGTCTGCCGGACAAACCCAGCACAGCCATCACAATCACTGATCAAGAAAATCTGCTATCCAAATTTATTTAAAGTAAACACAAAAGCAGTGATTCATGGGTGCAAACATGAAGCTGATGCAATTAAAGCCTATGAAGAAGAAATGAAAAACAGTCATGATGACTTTAAACTCTCGCAGTGTGGCTTAGTTATCAACCAAGAGTACCCTTGGATTCATGCCACTCCAGACTTCTTAGTATCTTGCTCATGCTGTGGACTGGGGTGCGGAGAGGTCAAATGTCCTATTTGTATTGACCGATGTGACTTTGACAGTTATGTTTTGAAGAAGAATACTTGCCTGGAAAAGGTAGCCGGTAATTTCCAGCTGAAACGAAACCACAACTACTTTTTTCAAGTTCAACAACAGCTTTTGACATTACCTGAACGGAAGTACAATGATTTTGTTGTTTGTGCTTTTGACAGTTCTCACTGTGCAACAATTATCAAAGAGAGAATTTACCCTGACCATGGTCACTGGAAGGAGGTTTTGCCAAAACTTACGACTTTCAGGAGAACATGTATTTTGCCTGAAATTTTAGGCAGATGCTACACAAGGAAGTGTGACATTTCTGACGAGATACCACAAGCAGGTGTTGGAATTTGTTTCTGCAGAATACCATCATGTGGAAACACTGTGAAATGTGGAAACCCCCACTGCCCATTTGTTGAATTTCACCCCTCGTGCTTAGCGATCTCAACCCCGCTACCAAGGGTGTGGTACTGCCCACACTGCTGCAGGCTACCACAGTTTAAGCGGTCGAAAAAAGTAAAGGAGAAATCTCCAGAAATAATGGCTAAGGCTTTATCTCTCAACAGTATTTGTATTTGCCAAGCAGTGCCACAGCGATGATTGCCAGAGTGGAAAATTTTTTCACTTGACCTGCCTTGGTTACAAGAAATTGCCCAACAACAGCAAGACAACCTGGAAATGCACCGATTGCAAAACAAAATATGCAAAGCCATTTCATGCCAGCACCCCAGTTCTAGGGACATGTCAGGAAACCCCAGTTGCACCTACCACTTGTTCTTCTCAATCTCATGATGATAAACCTACGTCCTATGAACTTGACAATGCACAAGAATCTTATCATGACAGTGAAGGGGAAAGTACTGATGACGTGGAGGTTACTATAGTTACAACTAGTGAATCTGAACGATATCGTCCACTCAGAAATCTTGATGAACAAGATTATCAGCTTATTATGTCCCCCCATGGTTGGCTTGATGGTGCAATTATCCACAGTACACAGGTACTTTTGCAGAAAATTAACCCTTTGATTGAAGGTTTTCAGCGTCCTACATTAGGTCCAGTGCAAAATTTTAATGTAGTTTCTGGTGAATTTGTACAGTTATTGCATACAGGACACAATCACTGGGTTTGTGTTAGTTCAATAGGATGCCTTCCTGGAACAGTCACACTGTTTGACAGTCTATATCATGACATCATCTCACAAGAAGTTGAAGATCAGGTCAAAGACTTAGTATTAGCAGATAGCTTCCAGAAACTCGAGTATGCACCCTGCCAACAGCAAAGAAATGGAAGTGACTGTGGGGTTTTTGCTATTGCTTTTGCGACAAGTCTTGTATTTGGATCCAATCCACAAAACCTGAATTTTGACATTACAAAAATGCGATCACATTTAGTGGCCTGTCTTCAAGCTGGTCTGATGTCTCAGTTTCCATCGTTTTAAATTTTAGTGACTTAGAACAACCGTTGCAATAATTGCAGCATTAAATTTTTTTTAGCTACCTGGACAGCTATCTCACATTGTAAACTAAATAGTTTTTGAGACACACAAAAAGCTTCAGGTGTTATTGCTATTCATTTACAAAATAAACTGTTTCAACCAATTGGCCAACAGTAAGGTTTGACAAATTAAAATACTTCCCTTTCATTGCTTTACAAATCGTAATCCCCTTAACCCTTCACTCCCAAGATCTGAAATTCAATTCTCCTGACTGATGACCATACAAATCTTTGTTCACTGTTCTTGAGAATTTGGTGTAACATAAAGACACTTTCCCATAGTTGATAATTTTCCAAATTCTCACCACCTGTCTCCTTGACAGAGTAGTAAAATCGTTAGGAGAATAGTCATTCCTGGGAGTGAAAGGTGTAAGTAATAATTTTCTAACGTAGGCGTATGATACAGAACTTCAACCTAATGGCTTAAAAAACTGCAGCCATTAAGGGATATAAATCTAGTGGTAAACATCTAAGTACCTTTCCTTTTTGTACAGTTATTAATGATCAATGATGAGGATATCTTTACAAGTAAACAAACTGTAACTGGTCATCTCTCATTTGTCTTTTTTCCCTTTTCGAAATATAATTAATTAAAACTGGCTGTTTTTGGTTTTACAAGTTGTATTTTCAAATAATTGAACTGGGAATGACATGACAGGATGAACCTCTCATTGTTATAATTAATAAATATCAACTCCTTGGGTTTAACATATAAAATAGCTTTACAACGACTCCCGGTCAATTTGTATGTTCAAATAAATCAACTGGGAATTACATGACAGGAGAAATCTCTCATTGTTATAATGAATAAATTTCTTTCAATTTCTTGGGTTTAACATAAAATTAGCTTTACAAAAGCACATTGTTACCTTTGTGGAGGGGGCAGGGGCACTCAACATATCTTTAGCTGGGGAGGTACGGCTTAGTCACTCATCTCCCAATTTTTCATAACCAGCTTGAGTCATAATACCCTGTCTCAGACAAGAATGAACATCAAAGAATATGGACATCTAAAATATCCTCTAAATGCCGGAGTTGCTTGTGGGTCAACTGTCTGGTGGTGTTTCAAAACTAATTTTCATTCTTTAATCTCCTCATTGAACCTCTTAGAATCCCATTTAATTTCAGGCGAAATCCATATTTGAGACAAAAAATCCCTAAAAACCATATTCAAATTGGCCACACAACCCCATAAGGGACTTCCCCCAGGTGGTGGTACACACATTTACAACATTTTAAAATTAAAGCAACAAATTTCGAAGCAGCATGGTTTACATAAGTACAATGGAATCCCAGTTTTGTAAATCCTCTATTTTTTAAAGCTTCTGATAACTTGGACTCGGAGTCACTTCCTCTCTTAAACTATTTTTAACCATTGATTTGAACTCTCTGGTTTCACAAACCAATTTACACTAGCCTTAGAGGTTAACAAAATTGGGATTCCATTGTATTTTGCACAGATTAATCTAATCAAATGGGACAATGGGGCCACATAAATTGACAAGTCCAGAGCAAACTCTGAGTATGCGGTCGATCATAGGTACCTGGATTTCAGGATTTCCAGTTGGATTACAGGTTAAAAAATCTACTGACAAGGTATTCTCAAGAATAGTGTATTTCCTGCGTAAAAGTCCTATAACTCGTTCAACGTGGATCCTAACATGTGCGATCCCCCTTGTTGTTTCAACGTCAACAGGGTCCAGTTGTTCTTTTCCTTTAGTGAATGCTGGAATTATGAGTTTTGCTTGTTTAAGGGCAACACCATTGTGAACAGTGAATCCCCTGTCTGCCATAACTAGATCCCCAGGAAGCAAGTTGTTGAGCAGCCCACAATTTTCCGTGAGATACTTGTCTGAGGTGCATCCCCCCCAGGCTTCTGAGACAAAGGAGATGCAGCCTTGAGAGGTTATGCCGATGAGGACCTTGACTGTGTTGTGACTGTGTTTGTACGAGGTACGAGCTGAACGTTTGTGCTCTAGCCAGGAGGTTTGTCGGTTTTACACAACAAAACAGTCAATAATGACGGTTGTCTTATTTCCAAACGAAAACTTAAAACACTGGGGCATGGTCTTCCAAAGTTCTTCCCTCTCTGGCCACCTGATCAGTGGGGACAACCGCACATCCATGATGACCAGCCAGTGTGCAAATGTCCTTGATACTGTGGACATAGAGACTCCAAATCGGTAGGCCAAGTCTTGGTGTGGAACATTGAGTCTCAATTTCACCAGTACCATAACCATCTCTTGAAATAAAGAAAGGGATTGTGTTCTTCGTTTGACATGGGGTGAAACATGATTAAAAGTGGCTTCCAGTACTTCAAATGTTGGCAAGCCAGTGTAGAAAGACACTTTCCCGTTATCCTCTTTGAAATAATTTTTGTCAAAAGGCTTGCTAGTCACTGACTCAGCAAACAAGTAATCAAACTCTTCTGTTTGAGTTGAGGCATCACTTCGTGGGCAGTCCTTGATGGAAAGAGATTCCACAGAGCGATATAAATAATCGAACGCCTCTGTTTGAGTAGAGCATGTGCTGTGTGTTGCTTGCTCGTTGGGATCTGATTCTTGCTGGTCTGTAGGTTGCAAGTCTAAGTTCTCCACTTGGACTTGTTCTGAACTGGTACTTGCACTTTCGATCTCAGCAGCAAAATCAGCAAGGGGAACTCCAGGCTCATTTAATTTCTGCTGCTTCAGTGAACGTTCTTGTTCCTGTTGTTCCGTGTGACGTTTTCGCCTTTCCTTTGACCTCTCCGCTCAAGCCTCTCGCGATTGCGCTTGATGTTGTTCACTTTGCGTCGCCGTTTTGTCATGGCCTAAATTGAGAGTGGGAACCCAGTCAATATTGTAACCATCCCACAAAGGAGCTGCAGTTCCAGAATGGAAATGTTGGTTGCAAACTTTATCACTGTTCAAGATTTTATCCGTAAGATCAGCACGGCTTATTGCAGAGATCCACAATCGCCGTCGCTCGATACTCAATTCCTCAACTTCTCGGCCTTGATTTGTAATAATAGCTGGAACTCGATACAATCGGACTCCCTTACCTCGACCAGTCTTTCTAGAACAGCCAACGATCAGGCACATAGGCATTTTGAGGCAGCGGAATTAGAGAAAATAGCATTTAGGTTCACGAGTTGGTGACTACGTGGTCAACACACTGGCCGCCTTATTGGTTTTGGAACCCCAACATGGCGGATGAAAATGGCAAATTGTACCGGAAGTCACGTGACTGCAAGCCAAGAATTCTTTGGATGAGCGGCAAATCAAAGAATGTGGAGGGGGCGAGCAGAGTCTACTTTCCTCTTCCCAACTTATCTAGGAAGATCGAAAGAGACTCTGCTCGCAGGGTATATTCCTTACCACCTCCTGCAAGTTAAGTGCACAACGGGCATTTTAATAGTTGGTTCTAATGTTTCCCTAATAGTCAATTTTGGGCTCAATTTTTGAAATATCTCTTTAACTTAGCATGATGTAATCTCAACAATTTTCACCCAAGCAAAACTTCAAGAAGTTTTTAAGCAGTTTTCCAAAAAATCCTTTTTTTCAAGGGCTTTTCAAGCGCCCTTGAAGTCCAAAATTAAATTCCAGGGCTTTTCAAGGACTTCAAGGAGTAGCACGAACCCTGGGAGAGTACTTATAATAAAATCCTTGGGTCTATCACAACTAGTTTTTTCAGCCTCCAACCTCAATGTTCCTCAAAAAATAACTCCAATAATTTAGACAAAAGTGTTCAACTTCCTATGGAAAAAAAAAAGAGGTAAAATCAAAAGAGCTGGGCTTTATCAAGATCGAGAAAAAGGTGGCATACGTATGACAGACATCGAAACTATGGTTAAAGCTCTGAGGCTCGCTTGGATCCCAAGGCTATTGACCCCAGAAATAAGTAATTGGAAAACAATTCCAAATTAATACCTTAGCAAAATTGGAGGTTTGAACTTTCTATTGAGATGTAATTATGACGTACAATATATAGAAAGTGGTCTCCCCCTGTTTTACAAAGATATTCTTACTTTTTTCAATGAACTAAAAAATCTCTACAGTTATGATGGTATGCAAGATATGGTCCTATTTAATAATAACGAAATTCTCGTCGGAGGAAGACCTGTTTTTATTAAAGAATGGTTTGACAACAATATTTTGTCCATCCGAGACTTACGGAACAGTAATGGTCAGCTACTGTCTTTCCAAGAATTTCATAACAAGTATATATAACTGCAATACGAATTTTCTCCAATTTTATCAAGTTACCAGGGCAATCCCAAAATACTTAGTAATCAAAGCAAGAAATGCAGAGCCTTTGACAAATGAACCTTATATAAGAAATAACTTCATGTTTGAGCTAGACGACTCTACACAAATACAATTGGAAAATGCTAAAACTAGAGACTTCTACGGTTTACTAAACCAGAAAATTCACACTGTCAGTCAGACTGGCCCAATGAAGTGGAACAGTATAATAAGACTTGATGAAAATGCCTGAAAAAAAATTTTCACCTCCCTAAAGAGCGTCTGTAAGGAGACAAAATTGAAAGAATTCCAGTTTAAATTAATTCATAGGATTGTAGTTACTAAAAAGGAGCTTCATTGATATGGTATTAAAACGGACGATGAATGTCTCTACTGTGGTGAGAAGGATTCCATTGACCATACTTTTCTTAACTGCCGATTCGTAAAGATTTTCGTAAACAACGTAATTGAATGGTTTAATGCCGCCAACAACTCAAAATTTGCTCCAACAATTGAAGAGAAACTATTTGGTATCACATCGGGCCCATATGAAAAAGAAATACTGAAGAAATTTAATTACACAATCCTATTTATGAAATACTACATGAACACCAGTAAGATGCAAAACCAAGCTATTCACCTTTCTGTCTTTGTCAATTAAGAGCAAATGTTACCATCGGTCAAACATTTTGTGGCAACAGCTCAAAATTCAATTTGGCCCATATTCTCAGGTTAGGTAGACCTTAATGTAAAACAAATCACTGTATAGTTCGTTTGGCTAAATATCGATTAGTTTTCGAGAAAATCAATAATAACCGAATCCTGAGAATTTGCCACATTTTGAGCGTACAATTTAGGTCGAAAAAGAATGCTTCGCGTAACGAAATAACCGACTCTAGAGAAATAAAATCTACTAAATCTTGTAGAATGATACTAAAATATGTGTCAAAAGCAAATTGAGCAATTCTTTTCTTTTCACTTTGAAAATATAATTACATTTCGCTAACACTCTTTTATCAAGATGAAAAAATCCCAAAAAATAACCTTTAATATAAGTATGTGGTACTAAATGAAATACGTCGAAAAATCTGGATTTCCAAAGCCGAATAATCATTCTTTTACATATCCAAAGGATTTTTGGGGGAAATGATTTAGCGCGAAAAAATTCAATTTTAAAGTTGGATACAATGCCCTGTTTTAACCGACCTTCCAATTTACGTAGTAAACACACAGAAATACAAGTTTTCCAAACATAGCATTCAATCAAAAGCAGGATTGACGTAAAAATTTAACCAACATGTTTTAAAATCAAAGACATACATAGTATTTCTGCTGTACCTTCGTTTGATACAAATTTTAATCAAACTACAAGATAATTTGTCAAGATAACGCAGCTGTCATGTTTGTTTACACTCCAGGGTGAAGACCAGACGTGAGATGTTTTGTTGGGAAGTTTTCCCGACCAATAATCTCTGAATTCAAGATCAGAGATCAGATTTAAAAAGTTATTTTTGTTTGCCTTTTCTCCAAAATCAGTTTCGAACTAATAAACAAACCAAAGGCAAACAATTTAACAAGGTTTGTCTCAAAACATGTCTTAAATCCGTGACAATTTCGCACAAGAATCAAATATTTTGATCATAAAATTAAAGGGTCGTTTAACCTTCTTTACCAGCACATAGACATTTCTTCGATTGCCTTTTCTGTTATCAGCTCATTCCTTTCTAGTTCTTCCTCCTCACTGGATTGTTCCACACTAGCTGACAAGCGAGAAAAAATCCTGCTATTTGTAGTGGTGTGAGATAGTCGCACTTGTCGAAGATATTAGAGTCATCGCTATGCTTTACTCTTCGCATTGCCTTTGAGACGCTCGTTGGATCTGCTTTTTGCCCAGTGCATTCTCCAACTTGAAAGACTTCAGTCATAGTTTTTCTGCGCCACCGTGAGATTCTTTCTTTGTACTCCTGCTGACTTAAGAGCCCATCCCATCGGTAGCACGGAGCCATCATCCTCCACTGACTTAGATGCACCTTCATCAACTATTTCTGGTAGGACGCCAGCACCACGCTCCAGTTTCGTTGCGTACATGGTCATTGCCTTGTCGTACAGTGTTTCCTGTTCCAGGGCATACTTGTGTTTACCACAGTCCAGATGTTTTTCTAGCGATGAGTATTGTAGAAAGGACTTGACACATCCCTCTTCTGGACAGAAAAACAGATTGCTTCCTTTGTCATTACAGCTTTCATCGTCGTCGCTGTTATTTCTGTTCTGTGGGGCCTCTTCTAAAACCGGTGTTTGCTTTGGTTTACGCCTGGCTTTGGCAGTTTGGAAAGATACTTCAGCACTAGAACTCTGTTTCTGTTTGTTTAGCTGAGGAAGACTCCCAACTTGTTGGCGGAAGTTGCTCCAGGGTACAAATTTACCAGAGCCAATTCCATAAGCTCTCCAAACATGCAAACCTTCCTGGGTGTATGCAATGTTGTTAATGAAACTAATGCCCTCCCATTTTACTGGAGTGGACTTTGCAGCAGGTTGTGGCCTGCTCACAGTCACCCGGACACCAGAAATTCCGCGAGATGACTCAATGGCCGTCATCATTTGAGAGGCTGTCTCTATGTCGTGGCCAGAATTGCGATGGGTGCGCATGTGACTTTTAATTGTAGCGGCCTTACGGTCACAAGATCCTTTTCCGCCTTGGGGATCCGAAAAGCCAAAACGCTTTAGTTCAATTGCATGGTCGCTAGCAACATCATGGTAGACTGAAAGTAATGTAAACACGCAATGATAGCATCCTGCGTTATCGCTCGGCATATAAACAGAGTCGACTTCTGGCATGATTTCCTTAAGTTGACGTAAGACGTCATCAATAATGGCGAGTACAGTGGAGCTATCCTGGTTACAGCTTTCGAAGGCATGAACGAAAGTAAACAATTCAGTTTCATCATTTGCATTCTTCCTCAATGCTACACTGATATGCCAGGGTATGCCACGTTTTCCGAACCAGTCGCTTTGACTTTCCCGAAATTTTCTCGACAGAAACTTAATTGCCCAGTCCATCACCACTAACACTGCCTGTGGATCAAGATTTTCCAGAATTTCATGTCTTGCGGCATCCTGATTTACAGCGTGAAGGAGATGGGCCTTCCAAGCTTCAATACTCTGAATTGACTGCGAGATTTCATACTCCATCTCGTCTCGTTCTTCAGCGCTACAGTTAACACTGCCAATAACTGACTTGATTTCACGGAATAATGTTGGGAGAAGTTCGCATCTGTCGCATTTTGAGTCGTGTTCATGAATACAGACTGTGATGTAATCGTTATCTTGAGGATAGCTGAGGGCATATTTCCGACAATGATCTGCGACCTTCGATTCTTTAAATATGTGAACCTTAGAAACACAAAAAGCTATTTAGCATATATCAATAAGTGAACATGAAAGCACAATATACCAATCTGGCATTAAGAAAAACGTATACACAGGTAACTTTGGCTCTACATTAAATGCTCATAGATTCTACAATATCCTTTTCTGCTTCATTTCTAACATGCTTTGCCGGGACACGACACAATATAAAAAGTAATTCTACGCATTATCTATCACAGTTTTTTCGGCCACAAATTGAAGCACCCATAGTGCCAAGAAACGCAGGGTTTCATCATCACGAATATATCAAATATGTCTATCTTTGCACAATTTTACTAGTCTGTTAAATCCTTTATGGTTTATTATCCCTTTCATGTGCACTAACCATAGAAGCAAAAACAAGAAAACTAAAATATCTTAGACAGAAGCAATCTTACCTTATAGTCACCTTTTAAGTAGCGTTTCACTAGATGAAGTTTCTCTTTCTGCACCTTAGCCCACGTGAAACCCTTTCCATAATTATCTCCAAGCTTGTCTATCACTTCTTCTAGTTCGTCAAAAGCTTTGGCGCCGGCAGCTGAAACATAGTCCAAACCTTGCAGAGATTTCCTCGTAGACGCGGAACATACACTGAGAACTTTCAATAACGTGCTGCGACTCATTGGTACCAAGCCCACATCACTACAGTAGCTTAGATACTGAAGGACAATGTGCTCAGGGATCAAACTTCGAACAACATTGGGAACCTTTATTTCCGTATTTGTGGACAGTTTCAGAGTTTTCTCGCCAAAAGGCAAGTCTTGAATTATGTGGGTACTGGTGATGAACGACAAAAAATGATCGAGTTTCTCTGGCGCAATGTACATTCTTGTGCCTTTAACAGATTGTACGTTCGCACCTCTACCGTGGAGTAATAAATGATGTCTAGCTATGTTAAAACGATACCTGGACAAATTAGGTATCCATCTTTGCAAATCTTTGAAATTCACCTTATCCGCCATGATGGACAAAATCTGCCTTCGAGAGCTCCAATGGTCTGCGTTGTTATAACATTCGGCCAAACATTACATCAGCGAGGATAAAGTAAAGTCTCAGTTTCCCCAGGAACAATGTCATCCAAGCATGCATTAACAACTTGTAGGACCTTTCTAGTATAAAGCCTTTTTGTCTGCTCGGAAGCTTCTGCCATGGTGTTTCCAGGGAATGGCGAATTGGACTAATATCTCTTGAAATCAGGAATTTGTTTAACTTCTCCCTTGGCGTTACAGTTATCTCTTCAGCAAAAGATGGTTCATAGAGACTACTTTCTAGTATAGGACTTGTTATTGGGGTGAAAGAGATTTCACTTTCCTCTTCTTCTTCTTCTTCTTCTTCTTCTTCCAACTCCTCCCCCTCATCCTTCTCTTTCTAAACCACAAAACAAATGAAAAAGAAGAGAATAAGAAGGAAAATTTAAATGAAGGAGAAAAAATACAGCAAGGGAAAAGGGGGGAGAGATTACAATAGATTTAAACATCTATTCCAATTTAACGAAGCGTGGTTAACTAGAGAAACCAATCATTCGTTCCAGTCTCCTCACGGTTATCTTTCTTTCTGAGTTATAGTTTAGAGAGAGTATCCGGATTAAAACATGTCAAAATCCCATATGAACATAAAACTGACTTTAGTATTACGAAAGCCGGTAGCAGAGATTTTTTCATAGTATAATTCTCTTGTATCTAGCCTCAGCGAAAATCTGCGGGAACCAGCAGATTATTCTACGCATTTTGAGGAAACAAATTATGATGTGATTAGTCACAAGTCCCCTCTCACATTATGGAGACAAACAGATTGAATAGGGAGGACTTGCATGGTGTGTTTTGCCTGTTACTTCACAGGATGACAGAAGGCAAGCTGACTATAAATAGTGTAATGTGGATCAAAGCTTACCAGATTCAAGTTTTCCATCTGCATTAACACACTGGCGTCAGTGGAACGAGAAGTCGAACTTACTATGGCTGACGACTCTTTTTCTTCAGCTACAAGCAGCCTGAGGGTTTTCCGACAAGATGCGCAAATACCTAAGAAAATTAAAGTCAAAGGCTTAACTTAAAGTCAATATTTTTAAGGAAACGAAGAGAGGTCACTACAGTGAAACAAAGTTTGCAAAATGCAAACTTACCCGAGCCTATTTAAAGAAATACTCCAGTTTTCTTTAAAATTATTTGGGAATCAATTTTCCCAATTCCTCAGTCACATTTTGGCCACTTTTTTCCTCTTCTGTCATGATTGGACAATGCCTCTGGAACTCTACACCTCGCAGTGGATCCTCGCCTCCAGCCCAAACCAAGCTTTTTGCGATGTAATGGACAAATGGTCATAGAATTTATGTTTGCAGGTTGAGTAAATACTGCTGCTCTGCTGAGGATAAGGTCAACTTCGTCCATTGGACCGGAAAACCCCAGGCTGGCTGTGTGGTTCAAAATTGCTTTTGAACAGGCCAGTAAAGGGATAATTTGTGTTTCTTTTTTCCTGTCTCTCGTGTCAAATCCACACATTCCTCCTTCCATAGACTTAAAAAGAACAGCACACCTCCATATTCACGCAATGAACACGCGTCGCAACTTGCTGTGTTTACAAACGTTTCACTAAAGCTGTTACAAAATGAAGATTTCTACTTTTGGACCACAAACAAATTCTCTCCGTTCCCTCAAAACAAACAAAAACTGGCACCCGTTTACTGACATTCTTAATTAAATTTATTTGATAAAAAAAGTGATAGCGACGACGTTTTTATCATTTCACAAGGTTTTTCCCAGGGAAATGCCGCAATTTTTTTTTTGTTTCCTCAGGTAATGATTTTTCTATAGGGATCATATTTTCTATAGCGATCCTATTTGTTTTCCTTCACGAACCAAACGAGCCCTGCAGAAATACAGTTTTCTTCCTCATTGATTTGAAGACAAAAAAGTTAGATTCTGTACGTTAAAATAGACCTTGACTTAATGTATTCTGCTTAACTTTTTAGGTGCTTCTGTCAAGTGTAGTGTGAGTGCAGTGTCATGTCATGTTTGGGACAAGTTGAAACACCGAAATTTATCCAACTTTAAAAATCAATTTCTTCGCTCTTAATCATTTCCCCAAAAAATCCTGTGCCACTCTAAAAGAACAACTCTTTGACTTTTAAACGCTAGGTTTTCAACGAATTATATGCAGTACCACGAGCTTAAATAATAGGCTAATTTTAGATAAGTTTTCTTCTCGATAAAAATAGGTTGGGCAAATTAAATTAGATTTTAAAAGGAAATAGCCGACAATTGATAAAAATTGCTTTAACGGTATTTTTTGACATCGGTCAACAATATGTGGTAGATTTTATTGCTCTAGAGTGTTTTACTTTGTAACGCGAGGCGTCGTTAATCGCCCTAAATTTCACATTGAAAAGGCGGCGTTTTCACAAAATTCAGTGATTATCGATTTTCTTGAAAACTAATCGATACTTAGTAAAATGAACTATGCAGTGTTTTGTTTTACATTAAGGTCAACCTAAAATGAGATTATGGGCCGAATTGATTTTTGAGCTGTTGCCACGAAATTTTGAAAATGTTTGATTTTTGGTAACATTTGCTCTTAGGTTTTATTTAAGTACAGAATAGAAAGCTGTAGATATTAGCTACAATAAATGCTCCTCCCAGTTTAAGCGCAAAACCATACATGAAATTACTTAATCATGTATAAGAGAAATGTTAACGTCAGTGCTTCTGAAACCAATGTAAAGTAGATTAAGCGATATAGGTAACCGTTTTTGTAATCCATTGTAATGCAGGAAGCCAATAAAGCACATTAAACTTAAAAAAAAAAAAAACAAAACAAACAAACAAACTAGTAGTTTCTTTTCTACTCAATCCAGTACATTACCAGATGATTCATAATAAAGTTCAAATCCTATACATATCCTCTATTCCATTTACCAACGGCCTACCATCCAAGCACAGTCTACCATCGCAACAGCAAGAAATATGATATCATATTCTTTTCTCAGTGAAAAGTTGTGGTAGACTGTGCAGACCGTTTCATATAAATGTCATAATGTTTACCCGGTACAAATTTGATCTCTTTTGTATCTCATTGTAAATCAAATATCGCAAAGGATTTAGCACAATCGCATGGTTTCTTTTGATCATTTTGCTCAGTCAGTCATTCCAAAGAACATGGAATTAGCCTGCACCCGACACATCACTTAGAACACTTGCTACGTTAACAATCCCTTCTCTGGAAGCAGACTAACCTGGAAGCAATAAGAAATGTTACAAATGGACCTCTATGAAAATGTATCTTTCTCTAACAATGTTTGCTAAGAATTGATTTTTCAGAAAGTGGATGTTCCCTTTAAATGGCATGCGATCGCAGTTAAAGGAGAAGTAATGTCTGTTTCTCATACATGTACGTAAACAACAGCTAATTTTGTACATGCTGTGCATGTTTTAGATGTCATATGTCGATCGAAATATACTTGTTTAAGGAAAATTATTTCGAAATTGGTTCCGGGATATTTCTAGCGTACTGCAAAAAGCGAAAGGATGGAAATCATACCTTTTCATCTACCAAATTATGTGTATTTTCGACTTGACTCACAGAAAGCACTGAAAGTTTTTTTAGAAGGCGAAGTTAAATAAAAAATTTTAAAAAAGGCTTCAAATTGCATCATACATGTACCGAAACCCTGCCAAAATCCACTTTATCGCTGGCCATTTTCCATTCATAGCTGATCAGAGAATTAAACCTTTTTTTTCGAAACACCATATTAAATGCAAAATATATATGCTTTCCCGTACCAATAACCAAAGTGACAGTATGGCAATACAGAGACAACCAACTCAGACAACAAGTTGCAAAATTAATGAGACACTTTCATTAAAAAACACCTTTGCTAGCTTCCAATACCCGCCTTATCTAGAATTTAAACCTTTCCCACTTCACTTCCCCTCTCCCCGTTTCAACATTGACTGTTTAAGTTTGCAACAATTTTTTTGTCTTGATAGCAACACTGATAAGGATGAGGGGGGCGGGGGGGGGGGGGGGGGGAAAGATTGAAAAGGAAAGTAAAACCTGAGGAGCCACTACAATCCAAAAAAGCAAAAGGTCATTTTGCCTTTATTTCCTTATTTACCCTTACCTTGAAACTCCTCATCAGCATAGGAAATTCAAGGTTCAAAGAAGAAACCAATCATTCCACACATTGTTGGGGATATCACTCAAGTAAACCCTTGTGAATAGACCAATTCCTGAATTACATTTCATTTCAATAGTTCAGCTCCAAAACTTGTGTTGAAACAAAGCTGAACATCATTTTGATAAGGGACTATTGCTCATGTTAGGCTTGATCAAAGGCCATTCATTCTTTGTTAGAGCGTTAAATTGATTCTTTTTCTTTATACCT
>NC_090896.1:23769633-23777133 GCF_036669925.1 Montipora capricornis
TGTCCATAATAATCATCAAGTGTTAAAAAAAGTTGACAGGCCTAAACGACTCCCTTGTACCTGGTCTGGTTTCTGTTGCCTTTGTCATAATGTTGCTCGCTTGAGTACATATTTGAATGGACGCCTCTTTTAGGCGGTTCCTGTAGGATTCATTTAGCACTGATTTTTGCCCTGTGATGCTTTAAATTTGAATCTCTACGCTGCTGTGTGATACGTTTTCTTCCAAGAAAATAGTTGGTCTCGAAAATAATGTTTTTAGTTTCTTGGTGTTGACTTTCTCAGCAGTAATGTGAATGCGACCTTATGGCCTCTGGCTTTTGCGCCAATTTTAATTATAGGCTCGACCGATATATTCATCGGCGGTAGAAAAAGTGTTGACGGGCCTGCGCGACTCCTGCCGTTCGCAAGTGATTCTAAAATCTGTGCCTTCAAAGTTTGGCTCTGACTAAAATGTCTTTTAACGACTTTCCTTTGCGATATGATAGTATGGGTGGCTCCTTGAATACTTCTCTAAGGTGCGGTTGGTTTTGAATAAGGTGCCATTTCCCCATTAATATATTCTTGAGGTTAGGTAAAGCTGGGTGGTATTGTGTAACAAAAGGCAATATTTTCTTTTGTGTGCTGTTGTCTTTGTTTTCAAGTGACCTCTCCCTATCCGTGAAGTTAACTTCAGATAGGAATTTTTCTGAAAATTTATTTGGGTATCCTCTATTCTTTAGGCGTGTTTTGAAATTCTGCATGTTAATATTAAACGTCACGACTGACGAATTTGTTCTTAGGAGGCATAGCGCTTCTCCTTTTATGAATCCTTTCTTAACACCTGGTGGATGACACGAATAAAAATCCGTGTATTGAAAGGTCTCTGTCCGTTTGTAATGTGTTTGCACATCAAGGGTTGATTCTCTTTTGAATCTCTCGCCTTTGTACACTTTTGTGTCTAAGAATGTAATTTCTGAGTCTGATATTTCAGCCGTAAATTTGATTGTATCGTGGTAGTTGTTTGCCCTTTGCACAAATTTTTCTATATTGTCTTCGGTTGTGTGCCACACACAGAAGACATCGTCAATGTATCTCTTCCAAACTAGCGGTTTAATTTTGCTCTTGCTGATAATGCCTTTTTCTATTTTTGCCATGAAAACATTAGCGAAAGCCACGGCCATTTTGGTTCCCATTGCCGTTCCGTGGGTTTGCAAATAATGTCGCCCATTGAATTGGAACGAGTTCTCTTTAAGTATCAGGCAGAGCATTTGCCTCAAGAACTTAGTAGGGATTGGTAAAAGGTTTTGATAGAAGAGACTAGAAAGACCATGCCACACAAAGGCAAAGAAAGAAACATCAACAAAACAAGTGACAACCAAGCGAGAGGAACTAAACGACCTCGAGATGACAACAGAAATAAGCACGGAACTATCGAACCGAAAAAAGCCCGTCAAAACGAGGAACATGTCTCCATAACGGAGATAATAGATAAATCAAAGAACTCTATCGGACTCTTACAAGCTCATCTCGACAAGGGCACATGCCCAAAAAGCCTAAGATACAATGTAAAGGCAAACATCATGCCTGATGAAGATTTTAAGTCCGATGTAAGTTCGATTAGGAAGAGAGCGGAACATGATTTTGTGGGAGCGCTGGTGAAATTTCACCACAGGCGCGTGGAAAGGCTTACATCAAAGCTCAGAAAACTAGAACAAGCAAAAACACGAAAAAGAGAACCTAAAAAGAATGTAAAACCAGTGGCTACAGATTCAAATTGCTCAAAACAGAGTGATGTTAACAAACTAGCCGTAGAATTGAAAGCTAAGCTTAACGAGGTCGACAAGCTTCTTGTAAATCTGAGGGCACAAGCAAACAATAAAGAAGTTAAATCTTATATGTGTGCATTCTCTGCCTCCTCAGAAACGAGAAATAATGGTCAAACCAACCCAAATAAAACGTTAAAGAATTGCAAAAGGAAACAGAGGAAAAGAGAGAAAGATAAAAAGCGCTTTCAAAAAGCAACTGAGTCACGCAAACAGCATATCAAGAACCTATCAGATAAACAATTTACAGATGAACAGATAGCCTTGTTATCAAGGGGTCTAAAGTTCATTCCAACACCCGTGACAAATGAAGACTTTATAAGGCGCAACCTTTTAAGAGATTTTAACCTTTTCGCAAGACGAATGCGCCTCCAACACATCTTTCACGGGAAAGAAAACAAACAACACCCATTTTACGTTAAATCAACGTGGGAACCACCGGTCCAACAATCAGTGGCCTTAGAAACCTTCCTAGAAGAGGTAAAATTTGAACTAGCAAACATTCCTATAAAGAGGCCGAAGGATAACCTATCACCTGGTGAAAGGCGTGCATTGAAGACGTGACAAAACTATCATTGTGAAGAAAGCCGACAAAGGAACCACAACCGTAATAATGAGCAAAAAAGAAAAAATAACAGAAGGGCAAGTTCTGTTGAACGATCTTGACAACTACAGGCCCTTAGATAAACCGATGGCTGACGAAACAGCCAATAAAATAAAAAAAATAATAACGTGTATGCTCACGGAAAGCCACATTGACGAAATGACAGTGAAGTGGCTCTCCCAAACACCAAACCCGCCGAGAATTCCAGAATTCTATACACTAACAAAGATTCACAAACCTACACTAGTAGGTAGACCTATAATATCTGGGTGTGACGGCCCTACAGAAAGAATTTCAAGTTTCGTTGACCGCCTCATACAGCCGATAGCACAACAACAAGAATCTTATCTTAAAGATTCAACAGACTTTATAAACTTCATCGAGAGAACGAAACTGCCAAAGAACGCAATCCTTGCGTCAATGGAGGTAACTAGCTTATACACAAATATTCCTCAAGAGGAAGGGATCACTACTGTATGCAAAGCGTACGAAGACTTCTATCAAAACCTTTTACCAATCCCTACTAAGTTCTTGAGGCAAATGCTCTGCCTGATACTTAAAGAGAACTCGTTCCAATTCAATGGGCGACATTATTTGCAAACCCACGGAACGGCAATGGGAACCAAAATGGCCGTGGCTTTCGCTAATGTTTTCATGGCAAAAATAGAAAAAGGCATTATCAGCAAGAGCAAAATTAAACCGCTAGTTTGGAAGAGATACATTGACGATGTCTTCTGTGTGTGGCACACAACCGAAGACAATATAGAAAAATTTGTGCAAAGGGCAAACAACTACCACGATACAATCAAATTTACGGCTGAAATATCAGACTCAGAAATTACATTCTTAGACACAAAAGTGTACAAAGGCGAGAGATTCAAAAGAGAATCAACCCTTGATGTGCAAACACATTACAAACGGACAGAGACCTTTCAATACACGGATTTTTATTCGTGTCATCCACCAGGTGTTAAGAAAGGATTCATAAAAGGAGAAGCGCTATGCCTCCTAAGAACAAATTCGTCAGTCGTGACGTTTAATATTAACATGCAGAATTTCAAAACACGCCTAAAGAATAGAGGATACCCAAATAAATTTTCAGAAAAATTCCTATCTGAAGTTAACTTCACGGATAGGGAGAGGTCACTTGAAAACAAAGACAACAGCACACAAAAGAAAATATTGCCTTTTGTTACACAATACCACCCGGCTTTACCTAACCTCAAGAATATATTAATGGGGAAATGGCACCTTATTCAAAACCAACCGCACCTTAGAGAAGTATTCAAGGAGCCACCCATACTATCATATCGCAAAGGAAAGTCGTTAAAAAACATTTTAGTCAGAGCCAAACTTTGAAGGCACAGATTTTAGAATCACTTGCGAACGGCAGGAGTCGCGCAGGCCCGTCAACACTTTTTCACCAATTAAATAAAGGCCAATGTGTGTGACTAGAATTGATTTATTGATAAACCCACCCACGGAAGAGGTCTTTTTGACTCTTGACCCCCTTTAGAACCTGGGGGGCTGGACTCCCACATGTGTTCGGCCAGGGGTGCTTATCGGGAAACAAGAATTTGACACCTAAAAGTTACAAAAGTGGGTGTGTGCTAAGGAATAAACAATAAAGCTAGATAGAATTATGTAAGATAAACCATATTGAATAGATTTAGCCAAGCCTGAAAGCGGAGCTCCGAATTTTTAGCTTTGTCCTAATAATTTGGGAAATACTTGAGCCCGCGATACGACCATATGACCATAACCTGGTCAGCGGTGAACTTTAAAAAAAAACGTAACCTCAATGAGTTCTACACTTGAGCCCGTGATATGGTCATGTGACACTGGTCAGCGGACGCCTTGTTGCGTTGTCAAGAAATGATTCCCCAATATTACTTTAACGAAAGTGTAAATGTAAAACTTAAAAAAAAAAAATTAAGGAAATTGCGATGCCTCGCATGCCTCGCACGCCTCGCATGGTGCCTGGCATGGTGCCTCGCACGCCTCGCTGCCTCACATGTTGATAAAACTCCCTGAAAATTGGTAAGTAAGCTTTTCATACGTATAAGACATCATGTCAATAAACACTTTTGGTGTAATACAAATGTAGACCCGGGAACCATTACAAGATAGCCCTGGTGAAAATCCTTAAAGGATCTTTAAAGATCTTCAAAGATCTTCAAAGACCTGACAAAGATCTTTAAAGATGAAGATCTTCACAGGATCCTTGAAGGATCTTTAAAGGATCTTCAAAGATTTTCTAACATTGAGGACTCTTGGGATACTTCATCAAGATCCTTGAGGAAATTATCAGGATCTTGCAAAGATCTTACCAAGATCCACACACAAAATCTTGGAAAGATCCTCAAAGAGTGACTGAGGATCTTACAAGGATCTTAAAAGGATCTTGATAAAATCTTTGACAGGATCCTTAAAGATCATACTAGGATCTTTTGAGGATCTTTGAAGGATCCTTATAGTGATCTTGAAAGAAACCTTAAAAGGATCCTCGAAAGATCCTCAAGGATTGTATGAGGATCCTTTAAGGATCCTAAAAGAATCTTCAGAGGTATCTTGAAAAGATCTTTATCAGGATCCTTAAAGATCCTATGAGGATCCTTCAAGGATCCTAAAAGGATCCTTAAAGTGATCTTGAAAGGATCTTTGTTACGATCCTTGAAAGATCCTATGAGGATCCTTCAAGGATCTTAAAAGGATCCTTATAGTAATCTTGAAAGGAACTTTATTAGGATCCTTGAAAGATCCTATGAGGATCCTTCACGGATCTTAAAAGGAACTTTAAAGTGATCTTGAAAGGATCTCCGTTAGGATCCTTGAAAGATCCTCATAGGATCTTTTAAGGATCTAAAAAGGATCTTTAGAGTGATCTTGATCCTTCAAGGATAAGGATCTTATAAGGACCTTTTTAGGAGTGAAGTGTATAAAATCCCCAAAGATCCTATGAGGTATTACGTACATGTACCCTCAAGCATCGTTAAGGAACCAAACTTTGAACATAAAAATAATCACGCTGTACACGAATCAATTAAAAAGAAAACGTTTATTCTGATGTAATCCATTGATTGTCGGAAATATCAGTAACAGATTACCTTGTTTGATGAACTCGTAATAGCTGCAGGCCGGGCCAGAAGCAATATGAAACAATATACTCTCGAAATATCAAATAATTCGTGTCAGCACGTAATCCTTTAAAAAAATACCAGGGCTAAAATACAGAATTCAGGGCCACATCTAGAGACTCTAGTGACGAATCGGCTCGATCAGTATCTTTTCACATTCCTTTAAGGGTTAATTCGATGAGTCTGCTATGATTTTTGCTCACTTTTTCTTTAACACAGTGCGATGAATCGGACGGTTGTAATCCTCCGCCATCTTCGATAAAACGCGAGAGATAAGACTGGAAACTAGTGAGCCATTTCCCTTTTGGTCAGCAGTCACCAACGACGGCTCCTCTTACAGTTCGGCGGTTTTATTCTAAGTTTGAATCAACGAGCATAAATCTTATGATTCATGATTGTTTTGCCCTTTAAATACTGATTCAAAACGAGGAAATGCATACAGCAATCCAAGTACAAAGGTAGGCGCTAATTATAAGCAGATAATATTTGAGTTGATGACTTATTGTCCTTAGCTTAAAAATGACGATAGACTAAATCGGCTAACTCAACCAATTCAAATCTCTCGGGGTTAAGATTCTTTGTGTGTTTAATTTGCATGGCAATGAAGCATTCACATTTAAAATGATATGGTAATACTGGAACAAAACGTTTTATTTCGAAAAGATTTTAATTGCGTACAACATTGAGTTAGCCGATATTCGAACTTTTCAAACTTCAAGTCCCAAAATAATTTGACATGTACAGGCAAGGATTATAATTCGGCTTACCTGCTCTAATCCTGTAAAAAATAGGTGAACCTTTAACGAGATTACTTACTAGTAATAAGGTTTACATCAAAAGAGTGGTTGTTGCAAATTATATGATTGGCAAAGGATCCCTTCGATTCTCTGTAAATGCTACGTGTCTGAGGTTCATAGCAATTTTCAAATTAAAGGTTAGGTGACGCACATTTATTTCCACTTCCACGGCATGACTTGCGAGTACATGTGGAATTCATGATAATCAATATGAGTAATTTGCCCTTATGGCTTTGTTTTTCTTTCAGGATGCGTAACTGCAAAATATTCAGAAAAAGTTCTCAAAAAGCAGCCTCAGCCGACAATAGCACCAAATACTGAGTGAAGAAAAAAATTAGTAATAAAAAGATAGATAAAATGAAATAAATACAAATGTGTTAGGTAAAATCAAACGTTATTGTTGTAGTACATGTCTTTGTACTTGTAATGTTTCTCTTTCGCTGTTTTTCTAGGCTACAATTTAAGGTTGTTGTCTTATTTTTAAGAAATATTTTCTCAATAAAAATGGCTGTTTGTGAAAATATTTTAAATATTCCCAGCCATATCTTAATGAGTACTTGATAAAAACTGTATGAGTATTCAAGTCATATTATAGGTAATTTTGAGAAATTGGTTTACTGTATGCAGCTAGACTTTTAATTAATGGATAACCATGCATGTGACCAAATAACTCCAATAGCTACTAATAAGTCTTGAATTTTAGCAGTCATCTTGAAACAATAGCTCATTCATGCCTTTACTTCTCAATGTCAGATTCAGTGTCTAGAACCTCTTTTTTCCAACAATTATTGTTTGCGGCTGACATTGCAGATACCGTTGCTTGGGGAACTATTTTGTTTTTTGGAAAACTATGTGCTATGTAATGCATGCTTGTTGTTGTTCCCAGGTGGCCAGTGACATATTAATTAGCAATTTTTTTTCTTTTCACCAGAATGTATTGGCAAGAGATATTCCGAAAAGATCTTGACCAGGCATTGGGCCGACATCAGGCGAGCCATTAACCAAAAATGCAACGATATAAGGAAGAAGCAAACAACAGTTTCAGTAGCATGAAAATTTTGCAGATTTCATGGATTGTCCCTTGATCATTGTTACTGTTTTGCTGTTTGAACAGAAAATTGTGAAAATTAATTTGTCGCAGAAATTAAAAAAAAAACTTT
>NC_090896.1:23794633-23797133 GCF_036669925.1 Montipora capricornis
CCTTGTACAGAAAATTGGTCGCCCACATGAACAACTTAGGCACTCCAAGCAACCCTTAGGCAGCAGCCTTGTATGGGTATATGTCTAAGAAGAAGACAAGTGCAAGAGAGGAGGCAAAGAAAGAAAAAAAGCAAGACAACAAGAATTGTCAAGCGAATGAATGTTTGGCTTTGCCAAATACTGGGAACTTTGCCAGAAAAAAAATCCTGCATGGCTGGAGAATGCACATTTGCAAAAGTCACCACATTGGCCCGGGGTGGCTAGAAGTAAAGGTACTTCATACAAGTTCAGAATTATTATGGAAAATGACAGTACACACACATGTAGCTGCATGCATGATGTAAATTGGGATTTATACATGTATTATCATATTCTTGCTTCATTTTATATGTTGTATATCAATAATACTTATTGTTTTAAGTTACTGCTTTAGCAAACTTCTGGGGAGAACTTGGATGGGTCGAGCTCGAAAGGAGGCTAAAGATACATGTACATAAATCAAATTGGGATTTGTATTGGTTTGAGTTTGCACCGATTTCATGTAATCACCATCTACACCAAGCCAGAAGAGTTTAACTGAGTTCATACAATCATCCTCAGTCCAGAGATTAGTCAGGCCTGTAACTGTAGTGTACCTAAGTAATCAATTTTTTCATCCCAAACCAAGAATAATGATTTTGTTTTTAGTTATCACATGTAAGTTTAGAAATGGCAAAAAAGAATAATGAAAACGCTATGGAAGAAGATCCAAAACAGAAGAGAAAGAATGACAAGAATGGTACTAAAGAGAAAGTTGGGTGATAAAGCACTAAGTAACACAGAGACAAACAAAAAGGCAAAGAAAAAGGAGGAGGAGCAAAGGAGAAAAAAATTGCCCGCTGGAAACACGAAAAGCACAAGCCCCTAAAGGATGGTCATCCATTTCCTCAGATTCTGAGGGTTCAAAAACTAGAAACCACCTTTTTACCTGTGCCACTTTGTCATGCAAGTATTCTTCATTTTTTTGTACTTTGCCAGCATCACATGATGTTCTTAAAACAAACCAGCCACAAGCAAATCCACCCATCTCTATCCACATAATACTTACTCAGCATACAACAGCATCTGAATCTACACCAGCTACTACTAATAATAATGATGATGATAATAACAATATCCACCTGCAAACTGATTGACATGACTGTCCCATAAGATAGAAACATCGAACTGAAGAAGGCCAAAAAGAAAAGCAAGTACAAAGACCTTGAACTAGAAATACAGAGAATGTGGCATATGAAAACCGTAGTGATCCCCGTGGTTGCTGGTGCGCCTTGGTACAGTAAAGAGGGATGGTAGAAAACATGAAGAAGGTATCAGGGAGAGCAACTGTAACAGAGATTCAAAAGATCTGCGTGAATCCTCAGAAAGGTGCTTAGTTTATGAAAAGAATAATTGACTTGCGTGACTGATGCTTTATAGGTGCATGGTTGGCGCCCAGCTGACGCACAAAAAGACACCAGCAAAGAGTGTGATAAAAGAGACAATAATAATAGTAATAATAATAATAGTACTACTACTACTACTACTACTACTACTACTACTACTACTACTACTACTAATAATAATAATAATAATAATAATAATAATAATAATAATAATAATACAACATCTAGAAGACCAGATTTGACACTTGAAGAAAAGGAAAAGAAGAATATCTGGATATGTGATATGGCATGCCCACACGAATATAACATTGAAAAGAAGAGAATCGAAAAAAAAAAATTATTACAGACAGCTTGCATTTGAACTTAGAGAGCGAAGACCTGGTTTCAAAGTCAGAGTTGTGCCTCTTGTGATCAGTGCACTCGGTGGAGATATAAAAGAGACAGTAGAACTGGAAAATATTTTTGAAACAAACAATTTGTGCAAAAAGGTTGTTGTGGAGACGTAGAAGAAAATTTTAATGGACAGTAAGACAATAATCTGAAAAGTGTTATCAGGACTTGTCCAGAGTGACATTGAGTAAAATTCATGATAAAAACAAAGTTGTGAAAGGGGCGAACAAAATTCTTGGTGGTCCCTAAATTAGGCTACATTCTTTCAATTTGAAATATAGCTATAATCTTAACATAATAATAATAATCGCCACAAAGCGGCGAGGCAAATGTCCACCACTAACCACCAACACTGAGGTGAATAGCTGTTTTGGTATATACTAAATGGTGAGATAATGTAGCACAAAAAAGTGATTATTTTTATCTCATTTACTTCTGCAAAGATTACAATATTTTTGGGCGCAAATCCCGTCAAAGTTGCTCAGAGGTAAATAGCGAAGGATATCCGGAGTTTGAATAGCCAATCAGTGCTATCCATAGTTTTAGTATAATTATACTAATAACAGTTTATTCCCAATAATTTCATAAGGTGGCTCTTCGTTTGTGAAACCAGCTTAAGGTTTACAACATGACAAACAATTACACAAAATTGATACGAATTAATTGCAACACTTGATGCTAATAAC
>NC_090896.1:23802133-23824633 GCF_036669925.1 Montipora capricornis
GCAGTGAAAACAACTCTTCCCGAAGTACTACTAGTGCCACGGAAGACTTACAATAATTGTATAACACCAATAAACCAGGTTTATTGTCCCAAACTCGCTCAAGAAAAAAAAAACAATAGGTTGATTTTACCCACAGGTACGTGTTCCCGAAACGATTTTTATCACGATTCGAAATTCGAGAGATTAAAATAATTCAATCACTTAGCAAGAAATCAAAATAAATGTCACAAGTTCAGTTCATTGGTGTGACGTAGTCACGCTGTCACAGAACGTTTCCACATTAGAAAATAAAGTTAGTTTCATAGTTTCACATAATCATAACCTCATATAATTATAAACATAAGCTGTAAGCTGTACTAGTCATAATGTTTGTAGATTTACGAGCAAAGTTTGTACTTATGTATGCAATGTGTTTCCAAAAATAAATAAATAAATAAAACGCACAGCTGGAATCCGCACTTTTTAGTTGGATGGGCTGGATATTGGCCATGTTCTCTTTTTGTGTGTTCATTTTGGTCCATAAACACGCAAAAACAGAACGAGACCAATATCCAGCCATCTTGACTGAACAAGCTTGGTCAATAAAGGATTTATTTTATGGGATAAGACACCAAAAAAAAAACAGATCTTTGAACTTGCGGGACCAAGCGAGAAGTCCCGAGTCCCGGGATTTGGTTTATCTTGCCCGCTCAAGGAGCTACACTGTAGTCATGATTATGACGAAAATATCAACGGCAATCAAGAGGGAGACCAAAAAAGAGCCAGAATATGTAAAGAGGTGTGCGAAATCATAGCAACTAGCAACGGAAGACAGAGCAAGCACGAGCACGAGAAAACAGGTTGAATTATTATAACGAAAAACAGCTACCTGTAAGGGAAAGTTCATTTAATATGACAAGGGGGGATGAAGATATTGTGGTTCAATTTTTTAGGAGCTCCCCCCTTTGTAGTTGAAAAAAATCTCAGAGCCACCCCTCCTCCTTCCATTCCTTTGCTCCCCTGAAAAAAGATCGCTAGACTGTATTAAATATATTTACCGTTATTGTCAAAATTCTCGCAAACTAGGTGATATTAGACTTCTTCCACATTTCCATTTAAATGCCCTGGAATACTTATTGCAAATTGATGCTATGGACAACAAAGAAACCGTTCAGTATTACATAGCATTACTGAAAACGAGGAAACAAATGAAAGCTGTACCACCAAAAGCGGAAGATCAATCATCCAAACCATCTGGCGATGAAACAGACTAGGCAGTCTGCCATCAAGGGGTCACAGAACTGAGAACTACCAATACTTGACTGATAGATTTAAGCTGCGAAGAAGTAAGTTTGTACGTTCAATCTGACATCCAGTGAGAAACAAACAGTAACATTTCTTCTTACTGAGTCATCGTTTTTATAGCTCCAGTTAGCAGATTTTGAAATCTTGTTGAATCAACGTGGTTTTATTATAAATTAAAAAGTTTGAGCATTTCTAATTTTTGAAATTTTCTAAAGCATTTTTGGGATGAACAAAAGTGTAATAATAACTTCTTACTAACCAAAAACGGCCAAGGGCCAATATTCCCCAGTACGGCTTGAGCTAGCTCGGTTAGTAAGTAGTTTATTATATGGCTTTTTAATTACCTTTTGCTTTGTTTTTGCAAGCCCGTAATCAGCCCGTGGCCATTACGGGAGAAGAATGCCCTACAATTCAGTCACAATTAACCAATCAGAGCGCGTGTTATATCGGCCACAAACACAAGCCATATAATAATTACTGAGACTACATTTGTTTAATAATATCTGTAAGCGTAGTTGCACAGGTCATTAAATTGTTGAGTTGAAAACCATCCGATCTGTATGATGACGTCATGTGTTGGTTTTGAAGTATACAAATTTTCGGAGCCCCCCCTCCTAGTCCAATAATTTTTTGAGCGCCCCCCCCCCCCCCCCCTCTCAATATCTCCATTCCCCCCTTGTCATATTAAATCATATTAAATGAAGTTTCCCTTAAAGAGGAAGAGGCAGCACTGGAAAATAGAGTAATTTAATTTTAAATTAATTAATGAGCAGGCTGGACTGGTCGCATGGTAAGCAGAAAAGTTATAAAAACAGCTGGTCCCAGTTGTTCAATCGATGGATAGCGCTATCCGCCGGATAAATCACTATCCACTGGATAACTCAATCGGTGTTGCTAGTTTTTATCTGCTGGATAGTGCTATCCACCGGATAAATCATTATCTAGTGGATAAGTATTAGCGAAATTAAAACCAATAATTTGCGCTATCCCGTGGATAGTGCTATCCATCTTTTGAACAACTCGTGGCCTGATGTCAAAACCATAAATAAATAATAACTGAGGAGCTACGCTTTTAGTCTTACATAAATACAGATATATGCCGACTTATACCATGGGAGTTGAATAATTTAAGCTTACTTACTTTTCAAGGCAAGATATAAGCATCCCGACCTCAAGCATCCCAACTCTGTATGTGTGAACTGAGCTGACTCGCTGGAGCGAGCCTCGTTCCCAAGATCGTTTCCATTTCCTTTCACTTTGTCGACCGATATCATGGCGGATAGTTGCAAAGTACAAAACAAAAAACAATCATCAAACACAGGAATGCTTCAAAATACGGCATCTCTATCAAGCCAATACAGCAGTGCATCTTCAAGCCTTTCTTTCCGTCAACAAGGAACTCCATTTTCCCAAACTCAGCAACCATGGACTGTTCTTTGGTACTGGATGCATTCTCAGTATTATCAGCATTATTATCACCAACTTTGCTCGTACATGCATTATTGGCAGGCTGTTGCTTCGCTGTCCATGTACCAAGGAGCTTTCCTTCCTCAATCAGGAACCAATCAGGCATCACAGACAGTAGATAACGGACAATATCCTCACCAGAATCCGGCCTTTGCAAATAACCGACAGCTAAATAACGGCGTCGGTTTCCTACCAGGGATAAGGGCACCGTGGATTTTTCCAGGGCAACGAACACTCACAACATCAGGTATCATATTTACTGCAAACCCCTTTTTACAAAGGGAGGCTAACGTTATTTCTAATTATTACAAAGGGTGACAGCCACAACACCAGGGACTCCATCCCCAACTCTTTTTGAATAGTGGGTGGGTTCTCTCAAGACCCACAGGGAACTTATGAACATGGAGGATATTTGTCAGACGGGGTTTACGGTTTTTAGTCTTTATCCGAGAAGACTTGAAAGTCTAACCATTTGCAGATGAAATTACAAGGAAGCACTTACTCCTCACTTATTATATGAGTTTTGGGGCTCGAACCCGCATCACAGCCCGGTGCTCAATCGACTGGTGCATGCTAATTGTGGGAACATTGCCCTCTTAAAAGAAATATATGAGAGCACTCAAGTGGAGGAAGAAAGGCTAATGGTGATGTGGTACACCAAGTCATCAGGTGTCATATCAATGGTGCCCTTCTGGTGGCAGATGGACGTGAGCTCATTGTATCTACACGTAAACCCAGATGAGTTGCTTAAGCTGACACACTTGTTGATGGAATTCACTGGTTGCAACAAAATACCCTTTTCAGGCAGAGTAATCAATTAATTCCTGTTGGGTAAATCATTTAACCCATTGACACCTAAAATGCTTAGGATGCCCCTCATTGACAATCATGTGGCATTAGAGTAAAATTAGGAGTCAATCGGTTAAGGATGTAAATTAATTGACCACCTTTATAATTTGATTTTTGATAATGATTTTTTCAAGCAATCCAATAAAAGTTTGACAGGAGTCGGCACTTTTGGAAAAGACAGGTCAAACATGAGCAATTTTGTATGTAGTTTCCAGAATAGTTTAACATCACAGTTGCTGCCCAGGGAACAAGGTTATTGTGATACATGTAGATTGTACATGTAGCAATTGCCTTGCGTTACTGTAAATTGCATGTGGCATTTGCAAAGCAATTTACAGATTTAGGATTGGCAGTGGCTGAGGATTAGTTTATTGAAGTTGTGACTTGATTTATAACTGATTTGGGGTTGAATTAATTTTTGCGTGAATTTCTTGTGAGAGTTTTTTTTCGCGTGTTACCCAGGAACTAATCATTTAGTTAAGAAAATACTGGGTAGCTGAAATTCATAATAGTAGCAATACTTGCTGAAAAATGGATTCAAAGAGCTGTCATTACACTAGAGGCTGGATGATGTTGCACTCATGTCTGTGTGAACTTTCTCCATAGCTTGTGAAGTACACATCGCTCCAATCTCGAAAAGAGTTTATGCAGAATTACTTGACTTTGCCTTTTTGTACCTGACCAAGGTGCTGGTCCTTTCAATTTACTAGTAAGTACCAGTTATTGCAGATACACCCACCCTACACAGGCCCGTAACCAGGGAGGGTGCACAGGGTGCGTTTGCACCCCTCCCCCCACAGGTCCCAAAGGTCCGTATTTTGATACTCATTTTCCAAGTTAAGGAGTGCAGGCGGTTAAACTGAAGTTTTGAACTTAGCAGTGATATTTAAAATAAATCAAAGAATGGAAAAGCAGTAATATATTCAACCTCGTTCCCAGGGTCTCTCTTCTCTGCCTCCATTGTCGTTGAGAGAAGACCCTGGTTCACGCTGGTCACGTGTCTCCCAGAATCTGGGAGGTTGGCGAAATGTGTGTTAGGGGACGGGTGGCAATGTAGGCTTTGTTGACATTGCAAAGAAGGGAATCAGCACGCAACTGATTTTGTGGCTAGATAACCATTGACAAAACGTTTGACAGCAGTATTTTATGTACTACACATATGGAACCCGATGTGAAAGAAAAAAAGTTGTGGTCAAATCGATCAGACGCCACAGAAAATATCCTCACGTTATTCAAGTTTTCATCCGTGTGAAGGTCCGGATCAACGAAGAATACTAATAGTTTGCGACAATTTTAAAGGAAAGAAGATTTTGTCGTGCAAGAAAACAAACGAAACGGTTATCCATGGAAAATAAACATGTTCAGCGATCAGCCGGTGTGTTGTTATTTAAGTTCTTGAGTCACATATCGACCTCAAACTGTATTAGCATGTGCAGGTATTTCATTTTGTTCTTTGATTTTCGTTTTTCTTTCGAAAGTTAAACAACGTGATTGCTAAGGTCGCAATCTTGTACAGCGAGTTGACAGTTTGACGTATGATATTTATATTTCAACAACTTCGTATAAATTGTCGATGTCGTTAAGATTTTTTTTACCACTGCACCGCGCTTTAATAGCGTGTATATTTTTAGTCGCAGTAAAATAAAAGAGACATTTTCATCAAGCAAACGTAGTGTTTGGTGTATTCTTTTATGTTAGTGTTTGTTCTGAAGAAGCAACTTTGGCTACTAACGAAATTAATTTTTTTAAAGCGAACGTCAATCGCCGCTCGACATTGAAGTCGTCTTGTCGATCACAAAAGCTCTTGCTTTTAGTTTGACCGCTTTTGTGGGAATTCATCTCCTGTGGGAATATAACATCAGCTCTTTTGACCTTTTTATTTTAGAAATGCCTTGTTAAACGAATATTTTCGCCCAGGTGCGGTTGCGGGATCAAAATATAACGAAAACAATACCCTAGTGGAAAAATGTTTGTCGACGAGTGCCACGTGACCAGCGTGAACCAGGGTCTTCTCTCAACGACAATGGAGGCAGAGAAGAGAGACCCTGGGAACGAGGTTGTAATATATTCACTCGGAAACTAAAACCAGCTGCACTCTTGTAACCCAAGCCATTCTGAACATTTGAGCGCACAGATGTCCAAGCTTATCTAAGGGTGTCTTTTTTTGGGAAAATCCAAAAACAGATGTCTGATCTCGGATTAATGGATTCTTTAGCGTCAAAAAACCCCAAAATCTGCTAAAGGGTTATTTTCCATGACAACAAAAACAAACAAACCCAGAGTTGCGTGAAATTTTGAAAAACAACAAAAAATAGCCATTAAGTTTGTTTTGGAGAAATTCTTAAATGGAAATGCCATCAGTAAAAAAAGTACTGTGGGGATCGATAAAAAGAAATGAGGAAAAATATGTAGGAAAGGTGCTAACAATATTATTGGCGATAAGAGTACAGACCATGCTAAACCACATTTCGATTTATTTTTTACCACAATATCAACCTCAAAGGAATGTTTTTTTTCAGAGCGCGTGCTGAAAAAGGCATTGCACGACACATTGATGCGGGCAGTGTGGTATGGACTCTTATCGACAACGGCAATTAGCCAATTGGATTGCGAGATTAGCAGCAATTGTGGTAAAAAAATTCAGTTCCTACTGTGTACCTTTGCCGTTACAATTTCTCATGTATTGCTACTTTCCTAAATAAACGGATCAGACAATAAAAAATACATTTCGGTAGTTTGGTCCACTTTGGCCTTTGGCCTCATTAGCACCCCCCCCCCCCCCCCCCATATAAAATCCTGGTTACAGGCCTGCTACAGTAGTTTTTTAGTATTACTCCTTTCTAAAATTCTTTCTAATTAACCAAGCTTGTGTTTACTTGTGTGCTTGTTTATGCGGGTGTGCTTGTTTTCTTTTTAATTTCATGCAGTTCAAGAAAAATTCATTGCCAAACTGGTGAATTCCAAAGTAAATTTCACTCGAAAAACCGATGTCGTACTCGTCATTTCATGATTCATGCGATATTGGTTTTTAGCCTAAAATTTACCGTGGAATTCACTAGTTAGGCAATTAATTTTTCTATAGAAGGAAGCAAAAAAAATGATTTAATTGTTAATGCAGCAACCAGAAACATAGAAACATCAAAACGTAAACAACAATTTATTCGAAATCTTTTATTTTCACTAACCCTACAAGCCGTAAGAATAAATAACCAGGGAGCTCTGCTTTTATGCCTGGCTAAATCTTTATATTAGTCTACCACTGTGATACAGTTATACATGTAGTTAATCAATCTTGTTTCTGTAGAGAGGGCTGGACTAAAATTAAAATTTGTCTGTCTCCATAGTGATGATTTGGAGAGGTACAATGAGCTGCAATACATGTTGATGACTGACGATGCAGCAAGTCTCAAGGTCATTGAAGAACTTCTGGTGCAAGCTTTAGTGTACAGATTGATGGTGTTTGCATTTGAGGTAATGTTTGTCTTTTGGAGCAATAATATTTATTTATTCTCCAGGGGTTAAAGCTGTTTGTAAAACAAAATGCCTCATGTGAGCACCAACCACCACCATGTGTACTTGTTGTGGTTTAATTTTCTTTTTGGTTTGAATTGAACGATACTAAAGAAATTGTTTCCCATTTATGAGTTGGTCGCTTCTCTTCATAAAAAGTTTTTAATTCAACGGAAAGGTAAAATGAAAATAAATTGAAAAGGTAAAATGAAAATGAATTGTTGATTTACATGTATCTTTCGATTGGATCAATTTCACACTGTAAATATTATTTTTCACTCCCAATTTCACCATGTGAATTTTTACCCTTAATTTCACACCGTGAAAGTTTTCACTGATCATTCACAGCATGAATACTATAGTTTCATGCCAAGAGTGAAAGTTTCTTATCGTAGAGTGATTACGGCGTATTCACACCGTGTATTCACGCACTGTGACTGTGAAAAAATTTCACGGTTTTCAATGAAATCCATGAGCCCCTTTTTGCGTGAAGGGTCACAAACGATACACGTATTTGAATGCCAAACTTAAGACAAATTTTTTGTTTCCCTTCTGATTCATAAACAGTGAATTACTTTTGCTTGTTATTCAATAAATTCGCAACAGGAAGCGACTTGCGCGTTTGTAAAATGACAGCTTTTGCAGTATGTAAATTTTCTGTTATCAGCTCGTGGCTTTGTTCAGATCCAAACGTTCTTTGGTACTGAATAACAAAGTAAAATCAAACGCGCATGTATACGCATTCATATGTGCGCATAAATATACGCGTATATGCGTATACTTCGTATGCGCAGTTAACGTTACTATATCTGAGTGGTACTGTACGTGTACAGTAGTTCTTCAGTGAGTGATTAACCCATTGATTCCAGGGGGTTCCCCATTGACGAGTAAATCGTCTGGCATTAGACAGAGTAAAATACTAAGTCTGGCTGGTTCAGGCCAGTTTGGGAGTCAAAGGTTAATTTTTTTGGATTGTTCTCTCTGATACTATCGAAGACAATAATAATATCAATATTTGTTGCATGTGAACAATAATTTTTAGTGTTTAGGGTTAAATGCTCAGCTACTTGTACATGTAGGTGATTATTGTTAAAGTGCCCCTGTCACCAAAATATCAATCAAAATCTCAAAACTATGTTAACTGAACACTAAGCAACCAAAGTTTTCCGCCTTGATTTGATTTGACACCTGTTTATTTTAACTGGAAGTTTCCTATTTAATGGTCTGCAATTATTAACCTTAAGCTGGATGGAGGAGAAAAAATTAATAAAAGACTCACTGGTTTAAGAATGTGATGTGCGTTTACACCACAGAATTAATATGCAGCACGGGAGTTTTGCATGTATAATAAGCTGCATTTACATGCTGAAATTTTAAGCCAGTGAGCCTTTGACGTCACTTTTCCCTGGCTTCAATGCTCTGAGGTCCAATCAGTCAATGAGTAATGGGGGACCATGAAATCCAAAACTTACACTCAAAGTAAACAGCCTTTGCCAGTCAGATGTTAAGCAAACACACTTTCAAAATCTGAAGGAAAAAAGGAAGTGATCTTTTTCATCACAGGGGCACTTTAAGCACTTACACTGTCTTTTGAATGGTTAGCTTTCGTGTACAATATAAGGTTAGGGACACTGCCTGCATTTTAGTAATTGGGGTTAAGCTCCCAATTAAGTTTACACACTTATCTGAAACAGTTAGCATTTCAGGAGCTGTATGACAACTGGAGACTGCCTACAAATATTGGTGATAAACAGTATTAAGTCTATTAAAGCACTCATTAATTTTTTGAACGGGCACATGCATGTACATGTACATGTATCTGCAGTCTGCAAGTGTCAGACACCACATTCCAGGAAAGAAATTGCCATGAATTGTAGTGATTACAGTAATTGGAGTAATCACTTATTTACAGAAACCCATAAGAGTTGAAACGTGTAACGGCCCCTTGTGTGCTGGGAAACAAGCTTCGGAATATTCAATTTGATAAGTACCATATTTGGAACAACAAGAGCGAGGGGTTTCCAAATATGGTATTTAGCACTGGAACATTCAACCGATCAGTTCGCACTGAATATTCGGAAGCTGTGAACGCGCATTACACGTTTCAACCCTTATGGGTTTCTGGTCTAAAACAACTGTTGTCTTGGTTTTGGTTCATGGTTAGTGGAAGTAAATTAAGCATTCTTTCTCATGTACACTGTAGGATAAAGGGGTTTAGTTACTTTTTGAAGAAGCTGTGGTGCTTTCTCCTAGGAGAAATAACTGATTGGACTTTTCCAAACTTGGTCACAACTCCAGCATAATGGTTTTCAATCTCAGTTATTTTTCCTTAAAGCATGCTGGGGTGCAATGGTGACATTTTACCATCAAGTTAGTCTCCGTCAAAGAGAGGAATATCGGAGCTTCCATTGGTTGTTGGGCATTTTCTGTGCATGGAGTGGATGTGTTGACAACTTTCTGGATAATTTCTGCATATTTCTTGAAGCCACTTTTCCATAATTTGCTGTTTCTGTGAGAAATTTGACTGTGTATAGGGACAAGACTTGAAACAGTTTCCATTTTGGAACAACTTTCTTTTGTTTCCCGTGAAGAGTTTGCCATTCTGTTGTTCCAAATTCTCTTAATTGTTTTGGCTCAGATTGATCCTAATGTTTCTTGAAAGGCCGAGTTGCTTCTCTGTTTTCTTTTTCTGTCAAGAAATGTTTGTCCTTGTTGTAAAAAATAGTAAGTTAGTAAGTAAAGGGTTTAATAACAGCGTTTCCACAGAGTGGCTCTTCATCTGTTACTAACTAATTACGATAAAAATTGAATTAAGATAAAAATTGCCTATTTAATATGTACAATAGCGAAACACTCTAATCTAAACTTAAAACTTAAACTAATTTAAAAAAAAAAATTTCTAAAGGTGTGCCGCTGAACGGGTTTTTTAAGAATTTAAATCAACGCAAGGTAAATAAATTTAAGTTATCACACATTTTCAATTCCTTTGGTAGGTTATTAAATATAGCGGCCGTGGTGTCTTGAAAGGTCCCCTTTTCTAAAGGAACCTGTAGTCTAATACAGTCTGATGAGCGCAACTTTCTAACTATAGAAACTTGTTGTAAGTTCAGATATGTTGGCCCAGGGCTCGAGACTAACTTTTTAGCTCACTAACCTAGTGGCTAGTATCAGGTCTGATTTCACTAGCCAAATCTAAATTTGCACTAGCCAGTCTCGTCATGTGCAGTTTCATTAATTTGTAAAAACTGTCACGAAAAAATTACCTCATTTGCAAGCGCAACTCGCGCTTTTAGTACATTTTCTCATATTCTCATATCCATCCGCGCAACAGTGGCGCAAATGTGCTGAAGTGTGCGGCTTCTCGTATTTTTCTCACGAAGGCAAAGTTTCGTGGCCTTGAGCGCAATTCTCACAGAACCATTGCCAAAACTTTGCAACTCACCATGCAATGCACCGGGGTATGGAAAACGAGGAATAGAGTTTAAATTAAGAAATAAGCCGTACATAAAACTAAACTGCTCGTTTGGAAGTCTGTGGAAAGGATTTTCCTTTGATTAGAGCTATTTTTGCGATTGAAATTTTAACCGGAAAGCGCCATTCTACACATGAAGCACAAAAGCAGCGGAATGCGGGAAAATAATATATTAAATTCTATATAAAGGAAGTTCGAAAGGACAGACTTGCCCTCATACATGTATGAGATTTTCTTTTTAATAGTTTCAAACAGCAATCTGTGCGTTTAATGCTTGAATAATTTTCGGAGTCAATTAATATTCGGCGGCCACAGTGCTTGCGAGCAAATTTTCTCTCTTTTTATGCGAGTTTCACCATTCCTTAGTAAAGGAGATAAGTCGCTCGATATTGTCTCTTTCTTTTTTAAGTTGAAATAAATTACATTTGGATTCAATTTCTAAACAAATTCGTGACCTCTCTCCATATACAGGTAACAACGTCGCAAACAGTCGCAAACAGTTTGTGTTGGCTCGATCGCAAACACTATCACTTTCTGCGTTTTTTTTTTTTTTTGCGATCCTCTTTTCCATGTGCGTGATTGCTTTACGCAACTTGATCTCGTGATATCGTAAGAAAACGGCGCAGTAATTAAAGCAGAATTACGATATTCATTAAATTTACACTGTTTTGAGGATTATCGTCATTGCCACAATCGTACTCGGACAACATTTTCATATACTTGCCTCTAATTCGTCAAAACGTATCACGTGCGCAAAAATATCGTCGGTTCACAAACAATCTGAAACAGTTTACAATTGTGTTTCCATATCGTTGTTTCCTCGCTTTTGCATTGCTACTCGTCGCCAACAAGACGTAACAATAGAGCAATTTCTATCTCTTGCGTCTTGTTTGCGATCATCAGCGATTATCGGCGATGAACGTAAAAGGTGTTTCCATTTACGCAAACTGTTTGTGATCAAGCTCTCCGGAAGGTGCTTGCGATTGTTTGAGACGGAGTTACGTGCATTTGGAAACAGCAGCCGAGAAGTTCCGCATGATTTCACTCCTTTTGCCTTATCCGTAAGAAATAATTTTTTTTTTGTTTTCGTCCAGAACTCCACTTCTTCATAATCTTTACTAGCCCCAATGGCTAGTGCAGCTCAAAATCTACTAGCCAAAACTGAAATTTCACTAGGCTGTGGCTAGTTGGCTACCGTTAGTGTCGAGCCCTGTTGGCCACTATTTAAAATAAAGCGCTTTAAAGGTCAACTTCAGCAAATTAAAATCCCTTCTTTCTTCCACAGGAAGCCAATTTAGCTTTAAAATGTCTCCAATATTATTAACATATCTGCCATAAACAAAACTTGCGGCGGCAAATTCAGGAAGGAAGGAAGGTTGGGATACAATAGTGGCACTGGAGATGATCAGGGTAGGAGAGTAGAAGGAAGAAAAAAATGTCTTCTTCCCCCTAAAAGACACAGCACTGTTTTTTAACTACACCCCCCCCCCCCCCCCCAAAAAAAAAAAAAAAAAAAAAAAAAAAAAAAGAAAACAAAACAAAAAAAAAACAACAGTTTAAAAACTTTAAACTGGTTTGAAAAAAAAATGAACTGGTTTAAAAAAATTCAAACCAAAAGCAAAATTAGATCACAGCATACTCTGTTCATGTACATGTATGTCTTTCACCACCCATGGCCAGTTTCCCAGCCAAGGCAAAAACAGACTATTCCACGAAAGGAAGGGTTACGTTTTTGCAAGCGTTGGCGGTGTAGCACTGATATTTCAACAGACTTAAATGATTAGAGTGTAATGTGAAGTGCTAGTTTTCTAACCATGTGAGCGTTGGCCCTAACAAATAACAAGCAAGCATGGCGGATGGACACACTGACATGAGCTCCGCCTCAAACGTTTCTAACTCGTCCTCTAATTATACTATAAAGAAAATTCATCTGAATTCGAACATTGTTTATCATACAACGCTGATAAGAAAAGGTTTAGCTGGATTGGAAGCCTTGAAGAGCTTGAAAGGTTTGTCGATACAAAACTTTCGCAGCTAATCGAATGAAGGTACAATCATTGTTGGAGATTCGATTGTCAAAGGATTACGCAGGGACTTATTAAGTCGGGCAGCTAAACGGCGCGTAATTGTGAGAAGTTTTCCTGGTGCTACAACCGCAGACATGGAACATTATCTTCAACCAAGCTTGGCTACAAAACCGAAGGCGATAATCCTCCATGTAGGAACAAATGATCTGAAAAATTCATCCTCGGCTCGGAAAGTGGCGGAGAAAATCGTCAACCTGGGGAATATGATTGCTACAAACTCTCCTAACACTAGTGTAACCATTTCTGCAATTACTCAAAGATCAGATGAAGAATCGCTCAAGAGGAAAGTAAAGGACTGCAACAAAGTTTTAAAAACACTTTGTAATCAGAATGGCTGGGGCTTTGTCGAACACTTGAACATCGACGAAACATGTCTGAACAATTACAAACTCCATCTTAACAAGAAAGGTATTGCTATTTTAGCGAGTAATTTTGTAAATAATATAGTTCATAGATACGATCCTTACTTGACAACTGTGCCCGGATCAGGTCAACTCTAATGCCAAATTGTCGTGAATTTAAAATGGCTAGTTTGAATATTACAAGTCTTTTGAAACATATTGATGAACTTCATGTTTTTCTAAATGATCAAAATATTGACGTTCTAGCCGTAAATGAGACCAGGCTAAATGAAAGTATTTCCGATCAGGAGGTTAAAATCCAGGGATATGATATAATTCGCCGTGACAGGTCAACAAATGGCAGGTTTGGTGGTGGTGTATGTTTTTACATTCATTCAAACATAAACTATTCTGTCTGCTCAGATTTGGACAGGCGGCTCCTGGAGATGGTGTCAATTGAAATTCGTAAACACAATTCAAAACCCTTTGTTATTACTTCATGGTACAGACCTCCAAATTCACCCCATGAACTTTTCACGCATGTCAACACATTATTAGGCAAATTAGATTCTGAAAACGTAGAATATTTTCTCATGGGGGATCTAAATTGTGACTTGCAATCCAAAGGCAATGTTAGTGTGAAAGCTCTTCTAAACGTAACAGACATTTATGGATTGGAACAACTCATTAACGAACCAACCCAAATTACACCTACTACTAGAACTTTAATTGATCTTATTTTCACAAATCGACCAGAGAATGTGTATTGTTCGGGGGTGTCTCATATCGCCATAAGTGACCATAGTTTAGTTTATGCATATCGAAAAATTTCAATTCCCACTTTCTCCAAAGGAATTAACTTGATAACATATAGACAGTTTAAACATTTTAATAGCGTAAATTTTTATGCGGACAGTTCAGCCCAACCTTGGGATAACATAAAGCAATTGTATGATCCTAATGATATGTGGAAGAGGTGGTAAGAATTTTTCCTGAATGTGTGTGAAAAGCACACACCGATTAAGACCAAACGGACACGAGATTCTAAATCCCTGTGGATAACCGCTATTCTGAAAAAGCGGATGAATTTCAGAGACCGCCTCAAAAGAAAGGCTATTAAGACAAAAGATCCATTTATTTGGAACCAATTTCAAATGGTTAAAAATCAGGTAAACTGGGAAATTAATAGTGCGAAAAAAGCTTGTTATGAAAATGCCTTCAACAATTGTTGTGGGGATCAAAGGAAAACATGGAAAACAATCAATGAACAAAACCGTTATTAATGAGATGGAATATAATGGGGTAAATTCTGGAGATCAAACAGATATAGCAGAAATGCTAAACTCCATTTTCACAGAAATTGGGCCAAGCCTTAGTGGAGACGTAACAGAAGTTGATAAATCCTATGAAGAATTTCTTACTGAAACTGATAAAAGTTGTGTTTTTGAAAAAACAACACCAACACATGTTTTTGCACTACTATCAAAGCTTTGCAAGTCCAAGGCAACTGGATTAGATAATATTTCAGCGAAACTTCTAAGGGAATGTCCTGATGTACTAGCAGAATCTCTTACTCATATATTTAATCAATCCCTAATGACTGGCATCTTTCCCGATGAGTGGAAATCTGCCAGAGTCAATTCTGGGAAGCGCTCTGATCCGACGAATTATCGACCAATATCAGTAATTCCAGTTGAGGCTTAAGTCTTTGAACGGATAATTTACGATCAGCTTTATCTTTATTTAACTAAAAACAACTTTCTCTTGCGTCATCAATCTGGTTTTCGGTCATTGCACTCCACGCTCACAGCACTTATCGAAGCTACAGATAGCTGGGCAATGGATATAGACCGTGGTCTTGTTAATGCCATAGTCTTTTTAGACCTCAAAAAGGCATTTTATACAGTAGATCACGATATTTTGTTACGAAAATTGCAATACTATGGGATTTGTTGGACCAGCCATCAATGGTTTGCTTCTTATTTAGATAATCGAACACAGATTTGTCATCTAAAATGTCTAAGATGTGGTGTTCCCCAGGAACAATTTTGGGACCTCTTCTGTTTTTGATATATATTTATGACTTACCACATTGTCTGACATATTCGGAACCCAGAATGTACGCAGATGATACCAGCCTGACGCTTGCCAGTACTGATATTAAGCATATAAATTATTGCCTTAATCACGACCTGATTAATGTGTACGAATGGCTGTCTGCTAACAAGCTCACTCTAAATATGACAAAAACTGAGTTTATTCTTATTGCATCAAGGCAGAAGTTATCACAATTTATGGAAAGTCCCTCTCTTACTATGAACGAAAACGCAATAGAACAAGTAACCTCCGCTAAATCCCTTGGAGTTTATGTCAATCAAAATATAAACTGGGAGTGTCATATTGAAAACATCTCTAAGAAGATAGCTTGTGCCATTGGTGAAATTAAACAAATTCGGCATCTCACTCCATTTAATGTTCTAATTAAATTTTATAATAGCCAGTTATTCAACCACATTTTGATTATTGCAGTGTAGTGTGGGGAAACTGTAACAAAGGCCTTTCTGAAAAACTGCAAAGGCTTCAAAATCGGGCAGCTCGCATCCTAATGTCTGCCAGCTATGATAATAATTTGGATGAATTGTTCCGGGCACTAGGGTGGCAAAGACTCTACTATCAAAGATTGGAACAGAAGTCTATCATAATGTATACATGTAAAACATTACATGGTTTGACACCTGATTATATGAGATCAAGATTTGTACAGGGTGTATATCGTGACAACGTAAGTGCTTATCGTTTAAGGAATACCGATAATAAATTAGTTCTTCCACAACCCCGAACTGATTATCTTAAGAGAAGTTTTTTGTACAGCGGAGCTCAGTTGTGGAACAGCTTACCTGTAGACCTAAGACAAGCGTCTTCACTGACTGATTTCAAATCTAAGCTAAGTCGCCACAGTTTAACCCTTTAAGCCCCGCGGGGTTCCCCGTTGACGAGTAAAATCGTCTGGCGTTAGACAGAGTAAAATCTATAAGTGCCATTTGGCACTATCGGGGCTGAAAGGGTTAAAGTAATATCTTAATTTTAAGTAAATTTTAGACATGGCCTCCATGAAAAGCAGAATTTTTATTTATTTCCTTTATTTGAATTGTTATAAATATTAAATTTTATTGTAGTTAGGTAGATAGATATACTACTATAGAAAACTAAATCAACTGATGGAAACACCGTGTATAAATAAAGTTATCTTATCGCTTATCTTATCTTACTAATGGAAATGGGCCCACACAAGGACAGAGAAAAACTCTGACCAGGGTGGGAATTGAACCCATGACCTTCGGGTTAGATCACCGTTACTCTACCAACTGAGCTACAAGGTCGGACGGGAGCAATATCCAAATTACCCGGTGTTTGTGGATCAATGTATCACATGCATATCTGAACATCGAAACATAAAGAATGTGTGTGAACAACTTCTAAAAACGTGGGAATACTGGAGAACAGAGGCAATTAAGGCAGTGCAAGGTATAATTTGTAGCCGCATGGGGTTTCTTGCCCAAGTGTCTACCAAAAACGGCCTGCTATCACCTGGCACATGTAGGCATTCTGAATGGTGCAGCCTCCTGTTTCTTTGCGTCACCTTCAGAGTCACTGTTATCCTTATCATTACTAAATTCATCAAAACATAACCTTACCAGTATCCTCCTGGAAGGTCTAGCAAATTAGTAAGGTATGTTCAAGGATGTTTCAGTTCCTGCGCCTGGCACATTTACCTTCATGGCACCTACCTTTCCGAATACCTCATCTGCGCTTCTTCTTTTCGAGTGATTGCATTGGTTGCAGTGAGTTAGAGAAGTCGAGAAACGCCAAGAACGCAAGAGGACCCCATGAAATATTTGATATCAGGAAGTTTGCAAATCCAATTCACACCAAAGACTATTTTTCTCAGCAACAAAACCGAGTTCCCAGTGATCAAATCCCATTTTCCCACTGAAAAATCAACCTCACCTCCCATTTTAACCTTTCATAACTCTCTTTAAACTTGAGATGAAAATAAAATATGAAACGAAAGTTTGTATCATTCTGTTAAAACCAGTAATATTGAAATTTTCATGGGAAGTGGGCTCTGTGCTCAGGTCTTGTGCCTTATTTTGTAAAATAGTTTATCATACAAAAACCAATGAAATACCAAGTGAGCTTTTGCGGGAAAAACATGGTATCTTCAAACGTGAAAAGATCACTGTTGCTATAGTTACGTATGAAAATCGCTCCTTTCGATGCATTTCGTGAAGTTTTTTAGTATTTCAGTGGTGTTTATAATAAGAATGAATAGAATATTACATGGCCACGAAATTTTTCTTCTCGTGTTGAAAAATTATTTCGTATCTCTGCGCATCCATGTAATCTCCTCTATTTATCAGTTTATTAACATGTCATACTGCCTTATACACCTTTTTGTTGCTGTTTTTTTTTTATGTAACTTTGTAAACTGTACTAATTTATAATTGCTGGTGAGCCTTTGCGAGGCATGAGCATGTGCAGTCGATTGTGATGTTATCATGTCTATAATCCGGGGTATTGATACCCGTGATGACGTCATGTACACTTGGAACTGAATTATCTTACAGCCTCACGGCCTTTGAGTGAAGTACTTTTCCAGTGGGTCGTCATTGATCATCATTCAACCATACATGTTCGACCTTTGAACCTCTTACATTTGACCACAGAGTCAAATTGTTCTTCAACGTCTCCAAAGGTTGAGCGAAGGGAAAATCAGTTCTTGAGCTAGACCACAAGCAGTCATCCTTCTTTGCTCAGAGCCACGCATGACGGATGAAATTATTTTATGCAAATTAGTTGTAAAAACGAGGCGTGCCACACAATCGCACGCTCTACTATGTCATTGAAAAATAAGAGACTCCTCGCAGTCTATTCTCAAGCACAACAATGAATTTAAATTGTCGTTTGCTCAACTACGCTCAGCATTTCTCAAAAGGTAACTCTTGCTGAAAAGGGGCCACAAATTTCAGAAGAACAGAAGCATGAGATTCCATTGTTTTGAAATTATCCCTTTGCTTATGAAATAGTAACGCCTGCCACACAGGCTAAAGATATGCACTTTCTCCGCCTTTTTAATACTTTCACGCACATTTCTGGTACCCTCTTGCTTCAAAAAGTTGGAGCTGTTTTAAAAAAAATAACAGTCACTGCTCCACGCCAGCACTCACTTTCACACTAAAACTCCTAGTTTATGTAAGTATGTAATTGCAATTTTTAAATTTTTTTTTTTAGAAGTTGGGTGCAGTAATGCACTGGGTTGCCTTGACTTTGAGCAAGGTTTGCATTCATTCATGGCATGGTCTCATGTCACTCATTGATGTTATGTTTATTCAGTGAGAGAGTATAAGATTTCTGTGATCTCAAAATGCAGGAAATGGCATTTTAGAGGCACAGATCTAAAACCTTTTCAAGTTTTCAGGCAACCCTTTGCCTCTGAATCTACATGTATTTTCCTGATTTCATTTTGTTGACTGCAGGTCGTTTTTCTCATGGGAGGTCTTAATGGCAGTATTGGTGGAGCCACACCTGGGAAATATCTCATGGGATTATCAGCAGTTGCAAGTGATTCCATTACAACAGTATCAATCGATGCAGCTGGGGAAAAAGTCAGGATTGTGCCAGGAGGAAACCTTGGTTTCTGGAGGTAAGGTCCTAAACCAGGTACCCTGAGAGCAGAGTCTCTTCGATCTTCCTAAAGTAGGTAAGTCAGGAAGAGGAAGAAGACTCTGCCAGCTGCCTCAACATTTCGTATGAGCATGGGTTTAAAATTCAGATGTGTTCGGTGTCATATGTAACCAGTAACGACAAAACAAAAACAAACAGTCGGGACAACTCTGGCAAACAAACGGCTTTTAAATTGCCATTTCATCTTTTACTGAAAAATATACAGGTTTCTGGGGGACTATACGGAGGAAATTCAAAAAATGTTGGTGATGTGTGCATAATATGTTTTTAGAAAAAAAAGGCTTGACAAGTCGAAACTGGACTGACTCATCCATTTCTTTGGATGAGTGGCAAATCAAAGAATGTCGAGGCAGCTGGCAGAGTCTTCTTCCTTGCTCTTCCCAACTTATCTAGGAAGATAGAAGAGACTGCTCACAGGGTATAATCAAAAAGTTTCTGTGGCAAATTACAGGCAGTCACCCAAGCTATAGTGTATGTGGGTTTGGAGCATTTTATAAGAGTACTTTTGCTCTGCTGTAGAGCAGAGATGCCAGTTGTTTCCAAGATTATTTCCGACAGTACATGTTGTATGTCCCTGGTACCTAGACTATTAATTATGTTAATTTGTACACCTGAGTGGAGAGAGACAGCAAAAAGAAAAGTTTCTGATAAACACATGAATAAAAATTAATGACCGAGTAATACTGGTATGATAGATACATGTAAACTGGAACTCACAGTTCAGCTAAAAGAGAAGTGTCAAACACTTGTGTGGCAAACCCACGTGTAAAAATACTGTATCATTATCTGGGATCATGTCCAAAACTGATGCTTGTGATTGGCATGTGTGATCTGGGCTATAGCCTGTTTTTTACTCGTTTGAAAAACTTTAATTTTCAAGTTTTAATAATTATCTGATTTGTCTGTTGTATACCCTGTTACATAAGTTTTAAGTAATTTACAGCTACCGGTAATTGTTTTCCCTTCACTCAAGCATGAACAGACATTAATATTCAAGAACAAAGTTGATTTGGATTTAATGATTATGTCTGTTAATACATGTATCATAACAGGATCGGCTTTTCATCAAGTTACGAGTTGAGTTGAGTTTGAGTAGAGTTTGAGTTAAGTCTGAGTTAAGATTGAGTTAAAGTTTTGGCATTTTTTGCAATTAAAAGTTCAACCATACACTTCACTTTGAAAACTGTTTTTTTCGCATTAAAAGATAAATTTGCACAACATTTTGCAAAATTGCATGGCTTTCCAATGATCAAAACAAGTAACTGGCGAATACCCTGCCATTTTGAAGCTGCACCTCTGAAGAGGCTGGATACGTACATGTAGTCGAAAATACCACCCCTCCCCAAGTGAACTTCAAAGTATATTGTGAAGTGGATACGCAGTCGAAAATACCACCCCTCCCCAATTATACTTCTAAGTATATTGTGAAGTGGATACATGTATACACGGATATGCAGTGGAAAATACCACTCCTCGCCAAGTAAAGAAGAGTGCTTAGGCTTAATCACTGAACAAAGCTTCATCAGTAAATGAGTGATATACTCTTCACATTATTTCTTAAAAAGTGTAGTTAACCGTACCATAAAATAAACCTAAAATCTTAGAAGAGTGCTTAGGCCTAATCACTGAACCAAGCGCTCAGGCTTAATCAGTAAACGAATGATATACTCTTCACATAATCTCGTAAAAAGTGTACTTAATTGAACTGTAAAATGAAAGCTAATATTTTAAAAGATTGCTTAGGCCTAATCACTGAACCAAGCGCTTAGGCTTAATCAGTAAATGAGTGATATGCTCTTCACATTATTTCATAAAAAGGTTACAGTGTAGTTAGCCGTGCCATAAAATAAAACCTAAAATCTTAAAAGAGTGCTTAGGCCTAATCACTGAACCAAGCACTCAGGCTTAATCAGTAAACGAATGATATACTCTTCACATAATCTCGTAAAAAGTGTAGTTAACCGAACCGTAAAATGAAAGCTAGAATTAGAAAAAAAGAGTGTTTGGCCAAATCACTGAGCCAAGTGCTTAGGCTTAATCAGTACACGAGTGATATACTCTTCACATAATCTTGTAAAAAGTGTAGTTAACCGAACCGTAAAATGAAAGCTAGAATTAGAAAAAAAGAGTTTTTTGGCCTAATCACTGAACCAAACGCTTAGGGTTAATCAGTAAACGAGTGATATAATCTTCACATAATCTTGTAAAAAGTGAAGTTAACCAAACTAAAAAATGAAACCTAATATTTTAAAAGATTGCTTAGGCCTTATCACTGAAGCAAGCGCTATAGGCTTAATCAGTAAACGAGTGATATACTCTTCACACAATCTCATAAAAAGTGTACTTCAAGTTAACCGAACTGTAAAATGAAAGCTAAAATTTCAAAAGAGTGCTTAGGTTGTACTGGTTATGTGAAGAGTATATCAGGGGTACTGGGAACTAGGCAAACGACTGCGTATTGTATCCACGTATCCACTGCACAATATACTTAGACGTTTATTTGGGGAGGGGTGGTATTTTCGACTGTGTATTCGCGTATCCAGCCTCTTCAGAGGTGCAGCTTCAAAATGGCAGGGTATTCTGCAGTTAAGCCAAGATGGAGTCCAAAATGTATGTAACGCAACAACGATACTCTGTGAGCTTGTGGTACCTATGTTTGAAGTGGCGATCTTTAATTGTTAATAAAAATTGTCTGTCTGGATCTCTACTCAACCGGTTAAAAAAAAGGTCTAAAAGCAAGTTTTGATATCAGACTATTAGACTGAAAGTATGTCTATGATCTGTACAAATCATGATAGACATTTCTTTCTGTCTACACTTTTACCATCCTAAAACTTGCACCGCTTCAAGTCATGTTGCATAAAGCAGCTTTCCGTTGTTTCTTATTATTTATTTATTTAGTTTTTCATGCACTGTTTCTTTTGTTTTTGCAAGCACATAAAATGATAACTGACTTCACTTCATAGGTTAAGGTCAGTAACGGAAAAACTCGTTCAAGATTCCAGATTCCTGATTCGATATTTTACATAAACCCTCATGCAACTCACTTGCTCCAATAACGTTTTGTGTGATAACCAATCATGAAAACCACCCTGCTGGACGACAAACGGTACGTTTCATTGTTTAGCCATGGGGGCTACAAACTGACTTAACAGTAAATCCCATCAAGCCTTATAAGAAGACATAGTTTCTTCATCGGTAGTCTTGATCGCTAGAAGGAACAACCGGGCACCGCTGGCTCAGTTTCTTATGCAGGAGGTCGTGACTCCGGTGTCACAGCGTTTTGTGTTGCCCCATGTTATATGTTCCCCTGAACACTGAGCACTCGTGCTGTGTGTTCCCCCCTTCCCTTACCTTTTTATGTATGTTTAGGATACTTTCTGTATTAATAAAAAAATGACCTGTGACCTGTAAAAAATACCAGCACTGAAATGTTCTATGGGGAGGGAAAGGGGAACATGCAGCACTAATGCTCAGTGTTCAGGGAAACAGATAACATGAGGGAACACAAAACGCTGTGACATTGGCCAGACCCGTAACACTCAGGGTCTTAAAATAACTGAGGACAAAGTGCTGCCTTTGTAATAACATCCGCAAATGGTTAGACTTTTAAGTCTTCTCAAATAAGGAGTATGAACCGCAGGACCCGTCTCACAACCTTCAATGTTCATAAACTCTGTGGAATGTTAAAGATCGCACACACTGGTCGAAAAGAGTACGGTGTTGTGGTCTGGTCTTTCCTTCA
>NC_090896.1:23827133-23832133 GCF_036669925.1 Montipora capricornis
ATTAGTAAGCACTACCAGTAGGAAATCCGAGTATCTGGAGATGCGCAGAGCGTATGCGCAATAACAATAGTAGGCACTGTCCTTAATACAATTCTGCAACATCTCCAAGGACTAAGAATTATTATCTTAACTATTTCATGAGTTGTAATTTATTATGAAGTCAACATTTCTTGTTGAAATGCTTTAATACAAAGTGTGAACAAATACATTTTCTTGGAAATTCAAAGACAACATCAATACGTGTGTGCACAGCTAAGTGTAAATTGTAAAGAGCTCTAACTTTAATTCTCGATTTCTTTTTCACTTGGCAAGTGGCCATCTATTTCAAAAGAGAGTTCAATTTCCAGAGATTTTGTTAGGAACACCAACATAGTGGCTGGTTTCTTTTTTCTTTCTTGGGACACCCACCTTCAGTGCCACTGTGACTTAGGTTATTACTCTTCCCCTAGTAAAGATTATGGTGCTCGTTAAAAAGTATAGAGTCATGAAATTAAACGTGATGGTTTAAACACCAACTTTCTGTAATACTTAATTGATGTACAGAAGCATCTAGTAAAGAAAGCCCAATTTATCTGTTGTTCATAGCTCAGCTTTAAAATCTACAGCCTCAAATTCCCTGGCAAATAAAAACCCCACCATAATGGCAAAGTAAAATTTCATTTAAGAACGGTGGCTGTACCAGGCCTAGCTTAACAGTGATGCTAAAAGTCCCCTTCTTTTAAAGGCCCACATTCATCCTACAGGCATTGCGTGCTGTGGAGCAATTTTGATATGTGACAATCCCGCCAAAGCTGAAATTCATCCATTCAGATTGCTACAATAAGCAATTCGAATTTCCATAACAAAAACAAATGGTTTAAAAGCCTGTCGGTTGGTGGGCCTTTAAAACGTAAAATCTGTTCTTGCGCTTATCCTGGTAGTCCCTGGTTCAACTTCCCAGCTGCACTTGTAAATAGCCAACTGGTTTGCCTCCGGCCAGTTGGGATTCTTAACAGTTGTTGTTGTTGTGTTCTGTTGTTTCGTTGATTGTTTCATTGGCCCTGAAAAGCCCGTATGGGGAGCAGTCCATTAAGTAAGTATGTAGGTATGTAGTATGCATGTAAGGAGCAAGGATGGCACAGTCGGTTAGTGTGCGGCCTTGGTGCAAGAGGTCCTGAGTTCGATGCCTGGATCTCGCATCCTTGTTTCAACTTCTTTCCTTTCCGTGTAGCTAAGTACAAGTAGCTTTAAATACCCGTAAAACGGAATACTGATGGAGAGGGGGGAGTAAAATGAGCGCACCGTCGACCTCAGGTTTGTCAGTTGAATTACTGTTAAATATGGTTACTTTTACTTTACTGTTATTTAAATGGAAGAGAATTAAAGGGGTTTGTACTTAGAAAAATGTTAAGCCAATAAGCCCAGTAACAGTTATATATTGGTACAATGGCAGTGAATGTAAGGGAGGCAGTTTTTTTACTGTGTTTATTGCACCTCTAAACAATTCTATAATTTATGTAAAAAATGAAACAACAAGCAGGTATATGTGCAAGGCAAAGTATAGGCAACTGTGTTACTAACACGGGAACAGTAGCTTATTATTGAATAATACCTTAACATTATTGATGAATGCTAGAGTTAAAGGGGTTCGGTTCGTTTCATTTCATTATTGCTGCAATAATGACCTGCCTGTGATTCCCAGAAAGGTCACAAAGGGAAGTTGTTGAGAGGATGGGTCTGTACAGTATTTAAAGAACGTAACAATGTTGCTTTGGTGTAAAGGATACCACCCTTGGTTTGAAACAACAAACAATATCAACTTTTAAAATGTTCAATAAATTCCTCTAGCTATAGTCAAAATACAGTGAAAATGTTTTTGTCTGTTCGGACCTAAAAAGCCATTCACGAAACTGCCACTCGCTTATTTTGATAGGCTGGTACCACATTTTTGCATGTTTTCAAGATAATGAAAAGCAAAATGATGATGGAATGTCAGGACTTAAAACCTCTCCGTTCTCAAGTTAGAGAAGGAACTGTGATACCCAAAAAAGGTCCAAAAATTTTCTGTCCTCAGTTGTTCAAAAGGTGGATAATGCTATCCATCAGATAAATCACCATCCATTGGATAGCGTTATCCACCATTTGAACAACTGGGGCCTGGAATTTTGAGAAACAGAGCCCAGGTCTTGAGACATCCACTTCCATGGTGCCCATCCGTTGAGGAAATGCATAATCATTGCACAGTAAGACTTTACTTCTTTCCATGTCTTTGTTTCTTGATAAGTCGGTATGATCCATAAAAGGGAGCAGCCACAACTCCCACTCCAATGATAATGCAGCCCACACCAGCTGCCAAACCTGCAACAACTGGCATCAGCATCACCTGACCACTAAAGAGAGCACCACGAACTACCATCCTTTGAACTGGTTTGTCTGGCTTAAAGTTATATTTACATCCTAGTATACTCAAGCGGTCATAGTGGTTTCCAACAAATTTTAAATTATGGTACTTTCTTCCACATCTATAGCAAAATTCTGTATGGCACCTGTGGAAGAAAGATAAAGAATGTTTTTTCATGCAGGACTTTCCTACTTTTTACATGTTATTTCTTTTAACTTGTTTGTTTCTCAATGTGAATTTGAAAGACTAATATAATTATGTAAATGTAACAAAACAAGTTTTTCAAGCTAATATTGATGGCGATAATTAGAATAATATTAATTAATTCAAACAACATTCCAGTAATTGAGAAAACTATTGAACAGAAATGAAATCATTATAAGAAAAGATTTTAATGGTGTTTTAGAATATTACACAAGCTTAGGAAATCAGAAAAAGATAAGAGGTCAAAGATACTAGGCCCAGTAACAACGCATTTTCAACAAAACTAGAATTGGCTCTCAAGTTCAGCAAGTTGTCACCAACCAAAGCCAAGAATCCAAAAACTCTATATTGTGTCATAAATTGATCATTTGGCAGGGAAAGAAATGCATTTTGAAGTTAAATGTGTCACCAACAAATGCATGATCTACTGAATAAATCAGCTTTTCTGTTTAAATATATACGACTGGCAATTCATGGGGAAAATAATTAGGACAATACCAAAAATAGATGGTGACTGAACCAGGAAAACGGGAAATTTTTTTCCTGTAAATCAAAGATCAAAGACGTGGAGCCGATCACGTTTGGAATGTTGGCCATAACAAAATTTATGAAAATATCCAGAGAGTTCCTTGACTGAGATCTGAAGTCAAACACGTGCGAATGTAGATCCACCATCACACGAGAATTGAAACTTGAAAGATCTTTTAATTGAAGTTAATTTGAGAGGGTGATCTTGTTTCACAAATATTCTCATTTCGATGCTTCGGCTTAAATGTAAGGATGTCAACGTTTACCTGAAATTTGGTCATCCCCTTGAAGAGTGATCTTAAAAGCTGCATGAACATGTAAGGGTCACCAATCGCTAATTGGCATAATTTTATATCTTTCACTCCGTCTCAGTGATACCGACTAAATTCGTGGTTTGCCTGTTGTTACACGTGTACGTAAATGACTTATATTTAACAACCAAAGGAAGTGTGCCAAAAAACTTTTCAAAAATGTGATGGTGAATTATCGCCGATATTCCTAATCCATTTGTGACAGTCTTTCGTTAACAATATTATTTTGTTGTGTCTTAAAGATTTCCTGCTAATTAATTTAATTTATTAAATACGGTAAATCAGAACCCAATTTTTTTAATATAGGAAAATAAGTCAACAGAAAGAATAGTAGAGGTCATAAAGGTTGTTTTTGTGTGGGTCGTATCTTCAAAGGATGCAAAAAGTTTTATTCTTTGTTTAAATATATCCCCACCTGGTGCAAGACATGTGGTCGCAACCTGCAGATTTCTGGATGAAAACGTGACATTTGGGGCATCGACAAGCGTTTCGCTTTGGTTGTCCGCGATTTTTTGCCCATATCTTCAACGATTTGTCGCCTTTGCTGAATTCCTTGCAGGTTAAACCGTGATGCCACGGAGCTTGACAGGTGAAACACCAAACAAGTTGGCATTTTGAGCATGTAACTTTCAAGTTTTCCGGACGAAAGTCTTTTTCCTCTTCGGCTATAGACGGTGAATCAGCTGTGCGACAGTGAATTCGCGAGCATCCAGGGCAGGTTTTGATCAATGGATTTCTTTCGACTTCCACTTTAAACTGTTCGTATTTTTCGAAAACGTCCTCTGAAACTAGTTCGCCCACTTCGTCGTCTCTTATAAGGCTGTCGCAGTTGCCAAGAGGGCAGATGATTTTGACAATTGCCTCTTCGATTTTAGACTGAACGTGAGCTTCCAAACAAGTTTGGCAAATTACTCCAGAACAACACGAACGAATATTGATCTCGTCCGTTTCTAAAAAGCAAACCATGCATGGAATGGTCATTTTGTTGATCACAGATCCAGCGTTTACACTGTTTTAACTTGAAAATTGCTTACTCGACGAGACCTTTATACAGTTCCTTTTTGTATACACACGTGACCAAGATATTTTTAGCTTCCGACAAGACAACCCCGCGAAAACTCGTGACGTTTTTTCTACACCTCGTAGGTTTTCACGAAAGCGGTCCGCCAATCTTCTCCCTGTTTCGCCCATGTAGCTCACACAGTGTGCAGATTATGCAATAGATGACATTTGCGGACATGCATAGTCAGTGATTTTAACGGATCATCTTAAACCATATTAGAAATAAAAGGACATACGAGATGTCGAAGAAAACGACACAGATGCGTCAAAAGGAAAGGAAAAGGAAAGGAACTTTATTTAAGTGTCTAGTCGTTCTAGCGCTGAAGCGCTTATTGGGGACACTGTAAACTGAAATGAACAATGAAAGTAAATCAAGTCAAATGTTGGTTTTTGAGGAGAGGGGAAAACCTCTCGGTGCAGAGTAGAGAACCAACAAACTCAACCCACATATGACGCCGAGTCCGGGATTCGAACCCGGGCCACATTGGTGGAAGGCGAGTGCTCTCACCACTGCG
>NC_090896.1:23839633-23862133 GCF_036669925.1 Montipora capricornis
GATCAAGGTTTCTGGCTGTTGATCCTTGTCCGCCATCTTTGTTGCAAATAATGCTAGAAGCCTTGGCTTGAAAATAAAATAGCGATTCGTAATTGGCTAGCAGCGCGAACGTGACTCGATTCAGGACACAACTTTTTTGGAAGAGCGGCAAAACACTGCAACATTGTTGCCTCGAGCAGAATTGTTGGTCGCAATGGCCGTTTTTATACTAGAGACGCATAATTCGTCTGGGACGAACTTGGGCAAACAATTTTTCTGCGTCTGTTAAATTCATCTAGTATAAAGACGGCCACAAGACGCATTATGCGTCTGGACGAAGAATCTATTTTAGTGCGTCTTCGAAGACGCACTAAACTGGAAAGTTCGTTCAGACGCATTATGCGTCTAGTGCCCGTCTTTATACTAGACGAATTTAACAGACGCAGAACAAATCTTTGCCCAAGTTCGTCCAAGACGAATTATGCATCTCATATAGTTCCTCCCGTCTTTACACCAGACGGATAACATAAGAGACGCATGATTCGTCTGGACGGATTATGCGTCTCTAGTATAAAAACGGCCAATGTTTGATCAAAAGCAAACTCCATCCAACACTTCATCGAACAAAAAATGTTGGACGAACATCATCCAACATGGGTGGCCAAACGGTCGAACAATGTTGGATCGAGCAAAGTTGGAGAGTTGAATCCAACTTTGTTCGATAGTTTGGCCACGGCTTAATACCTGTTCAGGTCAGAGAGACGTAGGCTCGCCACAAAAACATTTCTCAGTTGACTTTTCCCGTACTTCTAAACGTCGGAATTGATCCAAACTTTCCACAAAAAAACATTTTTCTTTTTTGGCTTTATGCAGAGAGAATTTTCGCTTTCCGCCGAAAAAAAATTTAGTTTAGCAACATTTAGCGCAATCATTTACCATATAAGGTCAAACTAAGGTACACGAGCTGATAACCGAGATTGAGTGAAACAACCAGAGCACGCGAAATGCATTATCCGATGTTGACAATTTAATAAGATTGGTTATAGCCAACGAGGCGCGCTGCGCCGAGTTGGCTATTTGTAGGGAGTTTAAGATCTACGACGCGACGGCAACGAAAAGGTCACAAATTTTGCATATTTAATGAGCAAAAACAATAGCGTTGCACGCTGTGGACGTGCATTTTTCATTTTCGTACATTTCTTTCACGTTTTTGGCAAATCTACGACGTGAAATGACCAATTCTCAAGTTTTAAGGAAAACGTGAACAAAAGGCAGCGAATTTGAATTTTCTGTCGTAGATTCAATACCGCACCTCCTAATTCAGTTCCTGGAGAGTTACACTAGTTTTTAGAAGTTCGACAAGCCAACATAAGGACGAAAAAGATTAATAAACCTGAACTTTCAATTTTAAATGACGTTTTCGTTACCGTCGCGTCGCAGATTTTAAACTCCCACCATCTCAGTATCCAACGCGCGGTCATGGAATAACTGTTAAATATTCCAACGCAAATGAACACACGAAGTAGCATGCTTATTAGAAACAACCCAAGAAAACAGAGAATTCACGGAAGATTTTGAAGAACGACACAACAGGCACTACTGCTTTTAATGATATGGAGTAACCGGCCTTCTTTTTTTCCTCAACGCGCGAGCGGGAAGAATTCTGCTAATCCTGCAAAGTGATTAGCTCTGGGAGCGGGTGGAGTTTTTCTTTATTTTTTATTTATTTATTCATTTATTTATTAATTACAATTTATGGCATGCACAAAAACAGAGGCCAAGGGATGAAATGCAAAAGAATCAAAGACTCCATGTTAAAGCAGATCACCCGCCAACCCAAGCGGAAGCTTGTGTGATCATAGGGTTCACACACAATCTGTTTGTGTAACCGTTTCTAATTTTATAATAAATGTATTGGACTCACCGTTTGCTTCTTCTGTAGCGATATATCGATGAACATGTGGACGAACCAATGCTAAATAAACGTTGTGTTACCTCACCTGCAGTGTACTGTCGTTCTTTTTCCTCAGAAGTGGTATTTTGAGCGGCAATTTTGAACATTTCGAGTTCGCTGCTTACGGTGCCTCTTAATAGACGGACAAGGGTGGAAGGAAATTTATTAAACGGTTCCAGCGCTGGGCGATGTTTCCCCAGAAAATCGCATCGCTCAGTTTTCAAACTTCGCAGGAAAATGGCCGAAAGATTCACGCCTCTTCTCGTACTCCTCGATTGAAATTCCATGAAAACGGTCCAGAGCTAGCCCTCGAAGAAAATTGATTATTTTCGAGGGCTAGCTCCGGGCCGCACGTAAGGTAATACAACGTTTATTTAGCATTGGTCCATCCACATCAATACAGAAGAAGCAAAACGGTGAATCCAATACATTTAATACAAAATTACAAACGGTTACACAAACAGATTGTGTGGATCTTTGGTGTGTGATAAGCCGGCGTTAGGACCAAGAAAAGATTTTTTGAAGCCTGCTAAATGTTTTTAAAAGTAAACAGTGTTGCTTTACAAACTAATAAATACTATGCGACCTGCCGCCTTGGGCCCTACTCGAGTTTTTCCCTATACGGACCTCCCGGCCGGTGAATAACATACATTTAAAAATTATCCAGCGAAATCGCGGGGAATATCGCTTGATACTTAGCCGATGAGGCTGTAAGCCGCAAGAGGCTGCGTCTGTCTGACCACAAGGTATTACACAACATCTTATCAGTTCTCATCAAGTTTTCTCGCTTTTTTCACTCGTATTTCGTACTTCCAAATTTTTGGGGTTTAAGGAATTTAATAAAACAATTATTCCATTCGCGCTTGGACTTATGGGGTATTTACATGAGACAGGGACGAACTCAGACCGGAGTGAACTTGTGCCGGTACAAAATTCTTGTCACCCCGTTTACATGAAAGCAAGACGAGATGCTTGGTGCCTGGTTTCGGGATGAAATGATATGTTTTGTCTAATAAATGTATGGCTGACCCAAAAGTATACAGGCTTGAAATTTCTTGACCCGGTTTGAGATTTGTTGTCATCAATCTTGTTGCCAGAGGCTGCGATCCTTTTGGTCAGCACCAAGGATACTAACGTGCGTTTCCCGTTCGCTGGATAAGGGTAACGCAGGCCCTAGGAACGAGATTGTGCTGTCATTTAAGAGGCTCGAAAGGGTTCTCAGCTGAGCGCGCGCGCGTAAGCCACACACGCAACTCGTAAGCTGTTTGCGTCATCTCGCGATTCAAATGGGTCACCAGAAATAAACAAATACCTCTAATTTCGCTCGCCTTTCTCCTAATTCCTATATACATGGAATATAAATAGACATCTCCTATTCACGGAACCTACGAAAATTCTACACAAACGGTTTAATAGTCACTTAAATCCGTTTGTGTTGGCCTGTAGCTCTACTCGCGCGCGGACTCGAATGAGCGGGGTGACGCATGCGTAACTGCTGATCTTGTAACCCCCGATGTGTAACCCCCTAATTTTTTCTGATTTTCCAACTCTCTGCTTCCAGACGGTGAATTTTTTTTCATTTTTCGCATGTTAGCTTAGATTCATTTAAACCGTTTGTCTTTCAAATTTAAAAAAATTCTGTTGGTGAAAAAAAAAATTAGAGACAAATTTCAAAAAAACTTATATTTCTGAAAAACTGACCTACAGATTTTGTTGAATTTTAAGTATTGTAGAGAGTATTTCTAACATTATCTGGTAGCGCTGAATGGGGAAATTTTACCGTCCCGTTTCTTCAAAAAAGACCACATATGTTGATTTTAGGGCTCAAAGAAATGCCTAACATCGTTGCCATGGTAACATAATTTTCGAGGAAAATATAACATGAGATATTTACAATGTACTTAATACCATAAAAAGAAATGTATGGAGCCCGGATACGAACTCATGCTGGTATCACAGCGGATTTGGACCCACCCCATATTTAACTGTTTATCTATACCGAGTTGGATTTTGGATCGGGAAAACTTGAGGAAAAGAACTCAGATCAGTTAATTTGTTGCTTAAAAGCATTCGCGGCGGCATTTCGCATAACAGTATGCAGGGGCCCGTTTCTCGAAAGTCCCGAAACTTTACGGGCCATTTTCGGGTGTCACAATTCCCGTTGTATCTCAAGAATGGAGAGGATTTAAGTCATCAAACTTCACAGACATGTTTCTTTTAGTTGGCTTGAAAACATGTTAAAAGGTCGGCTTTCCAAAACAAGCGTTCGGCAGTTTCACAAATGGCTTTTCGGGACTTTGGAGAAACGGGCTCCAGATGCGAATTTTAATTACTTAATTAACTCCTTTCTTACAGAAGCTTAAATAACGCACTTGGAATTCATAGAATTGTCGTATTATCTTTTTAATAAGGAAAAAAAAAAGCAAAGTCAGACTTAAACTTCAGTTAAAGTTGTTGAAAGCACGTGTTGAGGCTTTTTCGTAAAGCATTGCTTTTTCTTCCATTTTATAGTTTGAATGGGCAGAGGTGCCACTTTTTGAAGAGACACATCTTGGTTGGAAGACTCGTTCTTAGACGTTTACCCTATTACAAGGATTCAGAATATTTTTCCTTTTTTATAACAAAACTTGTGAAGTCATGAGTTCTCGTATTAATTTTCAACAAGGAGAAAAAGCGAACTTAGACTTAAGTTTCAGCAAAAGTTGTTTAAAGCACGCGCTGCGGCATTTCGTAAAGTCGATGAAAAGTTTAACTCTGTCTCTGAAAGATTTGTTCTTTCAAAGTTCTTTTGCTTTCAAAAGAACAGTTCTCGATGTTTACTCCAACAGATTTACTTTGAGGTGAGAAAGAGATGGGAAAGAATTCTGCGGTTACATAAATAGAACAATTGCTATAACACAAAAGAATGAACAGTTTAATTTTGACCAATAAACTTCGCTTACACAAAAAGTTCTTAAAGTGTCCCTCGCAAGAGTGAGTATAGTAATCATTCCGTTTGTAACTGTTCAACTGAGATCAAATTATACAACCAAGTTGTAAATATAGCTTGTTAAAAACTCGCTTTAAATTAGTTAAAGCATAGAAAAGTATTGTAAGTTATTGTTGAGAAAGATTGGTTTTCAAAATGTGTTGTAGGTTCTTTTTTTACACTGAGTAATAAAGATCATTTGAAAAGAAAAAAACTACCTAATATTTTCATTTTGCCTTTTTTGCAACTCAAAACACAATATGCACTGAACCGGCTTCCCACAATAATTTTGCCCTTCGTGTGCATGATAAACACGTAATCGCAATGTGCCCTCGTGCAGTTAAGGATTGATTTCACTTGTGTTTTCAAAGTTTTGACAAAATTGCCCGAGTCGCGAATACGCGTGAAATTAATACTTAATCGCCCTCGAGCCCATGAGAAATTACATATACTAATAAAAAAAATGCTTATTTTCAGGGGGGTCCAAATCCGCGAAAGGGGGTCCCGTCTCATGTAAAGACCCCCTTCGAATGGTCCCAAGAGAAAACAAAAACAATGCTCATGGAAAATCTTGGGGGGAAAACAAAGAGTATTATGGTATTTTCTGAAGTGGCCAATTATTATTTGCAAGCTTTTTGTGTCAGAAATAGAAGATTAACCCAAAAGCAGTGAGATCATGAACTAGTCTGTACCACGAAAACGACCGTGATTAATAATACTGACAATTATCTACCGAAGTGGAAGTGACAGCAGTGTAAGTCAGGTCTACTTGAAACCTGATTAAGTCTAACCTGCACTTAAATATCAATCGAACATTCAATTTTGCCCATTGAAAATGCTTCAATAGTGTAATTTGATGTACATGTGGATAGTAAAGAAAAGGTTAAGTCGAAGCCAAAAGTGAAGAGCAAAAATCGTGCGGAAAATATACTCCTTGATCGGTAAAATAAACTTCAATTAAATTTTCGACTAGTCTAACCCAGAGTTAGTTTAATCTGGATTTTGAAAACTGTGTCCACGTTGGATAGTTCTAAGGTATCGGAGAGCAATTTATCTTCAAATCACAGATCTCCTGTTCACACTGGAATCACCTCGGCCCAAAGAAATGCGTGAGATAGGCTCTCAAATAAAATAGGAGGGCCAATCTCAGGCAATATGTGGGAGATTTTGAAGAGATGGCAACTAATCCCGTCTTTAATTTTTTGGCGAAAAACTACATGTAACATATGCTTGCAAAAGTAACTTTAGGGCTGCTATTTAAAACACTGCTTCATGACGTCAAAACTAAATAACTAATTTCTAAACAGCAATTGCTATACAGTAATGTTTATAAAAGTTATAAGTTTTATAAATTATAAGATTCTCACTTTCTTCTCTGTTTCCTTTTAATATCATGTTCCAACACTGTATTGTGTTCCAAGTCATTTTTGGTGATCTGCTGCCCACAGACAGGACACTTTGCTCGACTGCGAGCTCGACTGTCAATGTGGTGCATAATGGCATCGTGCTCATAGCTATGACCGCAAACTTTACTCTTCATTGGCTTCACCATCTCCTTTAATGTTATGGGGCATTTGGTTTGAACCTCAGGCACCTAAAAAACACAGATCGTTACAAAATAATTAATTAAACCTAATTTTCACTGTAACTCATTTTCTAAACCATCTTTGCATTTAACATGTTTTTCACTTTGCTCTCCTAGTGACAGATTGCATGGCATGCCTCGCTGATAAGTAAAGAGAGGATCTGCACAAATGAGAAGTACAGCACATGGGATATCTTTAGGGGTGCAGGGATGGCGCAGGGGTGAGAGCACTCGCCTCCCACCAATGTGGCCTGCGTTCGATTCCAAGACTCGGCATCATATGTGGGTTGAGTTTGTTGGTTCTCTACTCTGCACCGAGCGGTTTTCTCCGGGTACTCCGGTGAACCCCTCTCCTCAAAAACCAACATTTGACTTGATTAGCGTTCATTGTTAATTTCAGTTTACAGTGTCCCCAATAGACCATACCCCTTATGACAGAACACATCACACTTCTGTTAGTGTTGAGTGAATCCTGAAACATTGCATTGCGGTTTTTTAGTAGGCACTGAACAAAAGAATTTTGATGCTTTACATCATAAGGGGTAAGGCCTATTAGAGCTCCGGCGCTACAACGACTGGGCACTTCCTTTCGTTTCGTTTCCTTTTCTTTCCATAGAAACATGGGTGATGATAATAATAATAATAATAATAATAATAGTAAAATGTTAAAAGTGCATTGTAAACGAATGTCTCATTGCTCTTTACAACAAGTTTAAAAACCTACACAATGCGTCTAATCTATTTACGTTTAACAATATAAAACGAGCATGAGCGTCTGCCTTCATAGGTATGAGTGCTCGAACAAATTTGGTCAACGATATCAAAGGAAGACACCGGGAATTTTAAAAAAATATAAATAATAGGGAAAACGAAATGTATTACTAGGGTAAATTATTAGCAATGTAAAAATTTATATATAAAAAACAAGGATGTCTTTAAATGTTTGAAAGGATGCTCCCCAGCTGTGATTGGTGTATTTTGATCCTCGTTTTTCGGTGTGTTGTTCCTTCGGCAGTCCGCTGTCGTACGGTTCTGCTGTTGTTGTGTTTCTTGATCGTGGGCATCCATGCTTCTGGAATTTATATTCCACTATCCCTGTTGATGTTGTTAGGGTGAAGTCTTATGCGAATCGCCTCTTTGACCCCGCATGAGAACCAATGAGGATCACGATCAATAAACTTTACTTCGTTCTGAAGCGGGTTGTGTCCGGTGTTGTTAGCGTGTTCTGAAATGGAGTTCTTATTTCAGGTACCTCTAAAAGAATGCTCTTCGATGATCGTAAGCTACGAGTTGGGATATATTTCGTCAAGAGGTTGATAACATATCATGTAATGCTTCGTATGTGATAAGTAGAATAAAAAATTCAGTGTATTTTAACAAAATGTTTAATGTTTAATTTCCTTGAAAAAACAAGCGCAGTATATCAAGGAGAAACCAAAGCCAGAGGCTTATGCGGCATAGGTCAGAGTACAGAAATTACAACAGGTGCCTGCTAATTAATAATAATAATAATAATAATAATAATAATAATAATAATAATAACAATAACATGATAAAGAAAATATTATTAGTTAACAATAGTACTTTTGTGGACATACTGTACTTAGCAAGAAAGAGACAAAATAATAAGAAAGGAAGGAAAGTTGTGATATAAGTAAGCATAATACTTGTATAAAAGATAATTGAATGAGGGAAGAGAAACTAAAGTGACAGATTGTAATCTTTGAGTTCACTTTTATAATTAGAAAGAGTGAGGGAAGTACGTAATGAAAGAGGAATACCTTTCCAAATTTGAGGACCTTGAACACGGATGGAGTAAGAATATTTCAAGGAATGAAAGATGCAAGTTATCTCTTTGACGAGTAGAATAGTGAAGAGAGAAGAAAGTGGGATAGGGAAAACCTTTAGCATATGCAGAAATATGAAGCAAGCGACCTGATACTTGTAAATGTGAAAAATAATACGTAACCTGAACTATTTAAGAGAGTGACTGTGAGTATGTGGGGGTGAATAAGTAATGATTCTAAGAACTTTTTTTTCAAGGTTGGAGATGTAAGTGGAGGCCCAGATAATCGAGCAGTATTGGAGATAGGGAAGTATTAGAGAATTATACAAGGTGCATAGAGTACTGGATAGAAGAAATTGTAGCAATTTTATGATGATCCCAATAGATTTAGCAATTTTAGACAAAACTGCCTTTATGTGAGGTTTACATAAGAGATTTTGATGGATGATGACCCCAAGAAACGTAGTACTGTATGTTCAACTCTTTGTATGGTACTACCTAATATCAATACAGATGGTGAGTTCATTAGAATTGATCATCTTTCTAGACGGATGAAATATAACGAATTTAGTTTTATCAGGATGTAAAGTTAACTTATTAGCCTTGAACTATATAGCACCAAAAGAAAGTTCAGAATTAACAATGCTAAATAGTTCAGATATATGATTATGCTGAAGAAAGAGGGTGGTGTCATCAGCAAAGAGGATGAAGGAAAATAGGGTACAGAGGATGCAAAGATATCATTAATGTAATACTATATGAGAAAAAGGAGTGGCCTCAGTAGAGAGCCCCGAGAGACTCAACATTAATAGTTTGGAGGAAAGATCTACAGTTGGCTATTTTAACAAATTGACATCTAGAATTCAGATAATCTTGGAACCAAGACAGAGAAATATGGTGTACCTTGTATACCATAAAAATTCAATTTGTCTAATGGGATGGAAGGGCTAACCCTATGAAATGCCTTCTTGAGATCTATAAAGACACCGATAGTCATACTATTTCTTTCAAAAGCTTCATATATCTGGTTTGTAAGCTCATTGTTTACCTCTGAAACCATATTGGTGATTATTCAGAATGTCAGATTTAATTTAAAGTAGCTCATAAGACAATGATACATAACATTTGCAAGAATTTTAGATTGAGATAAGTCTCTAATTGGTGAAGTTTGTTTTGTTGCCACTCTTGTAATTATTAGAGAATTTTGCTAAGTTTTAAATTGTCAGGGACACTGCCAGTGGAAAAGGAGAGATTACAGATATTGGATAGAGGAGCTGCAAGAAGGTCAGCAGATGCCTTATGACCTGACATTAATACCATCGATCCCTTCACTGTTAACTGGCAACCAGTGCAAATCTCTTAGAAAACAGTGAAGGTGTGATGCCATCTCTTGGCTCAGCTCAAACCAACAAACAAGCAACTTTATTTTATTTCTTGGCCTATTTACATATACATGTACAAGGTTACAGTAATTAAAATGAAATATTTAATTTATCACTGAAACACATTAAAAGAAAAGGAAATTGCCAGAAGTCTGGACTACCCAAGTAGATGTCAATTTAATCGAGTGGGGAGCCCAGGACTAAAATATAATGGCTGTTTACAATACATTTAAAACTAATTAACCTAGTAATGATAAACAAGAATAAAGAAAGAAAGCTTCCTACATTACGAAACTAATAAAATAGATTATTAAGTAAGATTTAAACCATGTTTGACAATTGAAATAGAGTTGAGATTGTCTACATGTAGTTGTTATAACTATTAAGTTTAAGAGATTTGATATGATTTTTGAAAGCCCAGAGGGAAGAAAGATTCTTTGAAGATTTGTCTAAGGAATTCCACAACTGTGAACAGCTACTTCAAAGCGACCTTAGACCATATTGACTAGTGTTAGTATGTTTAAGAAATAAGTTATGATTAGTTGACTGTAGAGTTGAATATGAGTGTATAGAAGAGGTGCTTTGAAAATAATCATTAAAGATTGGTGGAAGTAATGAGTGAAACCAGGAATAAACAAAAGACTTGTAGCACGATACACATGTACATCAGTGTAACATAGAGCACTTTCATGAAAATGTGTAAAATATCCCCAAATCATCATTACTTGCCAGATATTAAGTAATTAACATCAAAGAAACATATTTGGAAAATTTTCAGGGTATAATTCTTGTCTACAGCTTGTTTTAGAAATTACCCAGAATCCTTTTTGGGCGTGGCATCTGACTATTTGGTTTGCTTAGCATGACTATTATCGCTAAAATACAACAAACTTAACTAACACAATTACTTCTAAATCATGTATACTAAAAAGAGGCAATTATTTATTCATTTACAGTCAAAGGCACTTAATAAATATTATTTCTTTTTTTCTGTAATTCCCCACAAAGGTGTCACAAAGTGCCAGCAAGCCCAAAAGCTGTTTTATTTTTGTCTAGTTTTTTCATGTCAGTGATGTTCTCTCTAACAAAAGAGAGGCCTTTAAGCCCTGAAGATCTTTTATTCCCTCCACCTTTTCAGCATTTGAAATGCTTTTCTTCTCAGTATTCATCTCTAAAGTCCTCGTACGCTATTGTGTAACGCAATCGTCACTTACCTCTAATATTTTCCCGCTTTTCCCCCTGATTTGTTATATAAACACCCCCCAAGATACTAAGGAGAGGTTACACAGGACTCCTTCGATGTTTGTTGTGGATTTCGGCTGGAAAGTGTCTTCAATTCTAGTTTGATTTGGCACGTTTTCTGCTACGAGCGTGGTTGTAATTTGATCGTTACGCTGAACACACGTGGAGTTCAACTGGAAATATGTTTCCGATTCACTGTTGGTAGAATTTCTTCGTTTTAAGCCTACTGAAGACTATAAAATTTAGCAGGATTTGAAGACCAGTAAGTGAACTGTGCTGCAGCTGTGTATCGGCGACGGTTGGTAACTAGAGGCTGAGATACAGGTTTTCTTGTTGGTAAGTAATATTCAATTTTACTAATTGAAAGTACGCAACAGATTTGTTTCCGAACACGAAAATTCTTTATTTCTTCATCGCCGTTTGAGATCTTTGAAAACCTTTCGTACTCGATGGTGAACAATGTTATGAACTTTACTCAAACAAATTCTCTTCTTTTGTAGGTGCGTTTGGAAGTCGCTAGCCTGGTATTTGTAAGGCATGGAGCGCTGTCGGACCTTGAGCGTTACACAAGCACTAAAGGGCAACCGTCCTTAGAATTATAATTCTCTTTATTTGTAAAATAAATGTGGAGAACTGTAATTTTGCGTATAGTGTCATTTTTTCCTATTTAATATTTCTGCTCTGTTGAATTTTCTTAAATAGATTGCATTGAGGGTGAAATTTTACTTTTTTAACTATTTCATGCAAATTAGTTGTTACGCGTTACACGCTGATTTTGTAACTATTTTCTTGCATTTTGAAGATTTTTTTGTTCTTATGTTCTTCCAAATGATAATTTTTTAACATATCACTTAACAACAATCCCTGTTCAAGTAAGGTAGAAAATTTGAACGAAATCCGTCATTAGCTTGCAAAGATATTGGAAAATATATTTGAGCAACCACTAATGTACATGTGTATCGTGCTTCAAGTCAAAACTAAGAATTTGAATTTCAATTATGTACATCAGTTAATTTTAATATAAACATACATGTAGTAAGCTTTTTAAAAAGAGTTTCAGTGTGCGCTTGTGGGTGTTATAACTCTCACAAGTCTTTTTTGAATCACCTGAAGTGGTTTTAAAAGATGGATAGGTAAGTCCCCAAATTTGGACTCCATAGATCAAAAAAGGGTAAATTAATGAGTAATAGAGCATAACAAGAATGTCAGAATTAACAAGGTATCTAACTTTACTTATTTTTACATAAGCTTGCATATTCCTTTGTTCTTTTCGGGGCGAATATATTTTATAACCCCCAAATCAACTGTCTGAAAAGCTGTGTGCGGCTTTGATTGTTTGAAGGGAAGAGCAGGGCTAATGAACAGCTAATTTAAATGTGAGGGGATTATGTGTTAATATGCATGAGGGATAAGTGACATATCCCCCTTGCATATTAATACATAATCCCCTCGTATTTAAATTAGCTTTTCATGAAGAACAAATTTACAAATGTTTATTTGGAAATATTACCGGTAAGTTAACAATGGTAACAAATTTGCGAACTTACACTAAAGTTTCTTCTATTGCAAACCCCTTCCAGACAGGGACAGTTTCAATTTTGTTCATTTATGGTTCACTAATTCAAGGTCTTTCAGGAGTGGCCAGATCTGAATTTAATGTCTCCTTGATGACTTATAATAAGGGTTTGCTGGTATTAACAGACAGCACTTCAAGATTCTTTGCGTACAATAGATGATTTTCTCAATGCAATCAAATCACTGTTTGATTGACTAAAATAGAAAAATCTTGCCCTACTTCTTAATTTTTGGTAGAACAGGGCTCGAAATTAACATTTTTAGTAAGGCGCCAATTGGCGACTGATCCAAAAATTTTGGTCGCCAGATCTTAACTTTTAGTCGCCATTTTTTTTCACTGATATTTTTTTCTTCATTTTTCTGATGATCATTTACACATGCAATCTTCTTCATAGTCCTAAGTTTAGGTACACGTAAGCTTCTAAGACTGAGATACTAAAACTTAAAAGGAAGCCAGGGCTCGTAAAACATATCATTATGCATTACGAGGTAAATAATCAATGTGAAAGCAGCTTTAGTCACGTTTCCTGTGCTTCCTCCGCTTTTGTTAAGTTTCCATGTAACATCGAGTCTATAGCTTACATAAATAGACGAACCTGAACATAAACAATCACCAGTTTTCCATATTTTCAGCGCTAAAAAGCCAAGGCTTCGTTGTGAACTTCACGCTTCAATGATTGCACGTGTTGTTTAGTGCGCCCGCAATACCAGCTGCTTAATCAAACATGGCGCTCGATTATGAAACATGGAGATCGAAGAGCCAGAAGAGTCGTGGGTTTTTTTTTGTTATTTCTGGGCGCATAAATCGTGCATTTTATCCAAAACTACGGTTGATTTGCCTTTGAGGTTCAAAGGATGAAGGAAAAAGGTGAAGGTTAGTCGCCCACTGGCGACTAGCTCTAAAAATCTAGTCGCCAACGCTTGATTTTTGGTCGCATTGGCGACCAGTGAGTCGCAATGTCGAGCCCTGTAGAATTAGGAAAGATACATATTCCAATGCATTATGGGAAAGTGCACGAACTAAAAGTCTTTTTAAGGACGGTGCCTACTAATTCAAAGGCATTTGCCCAGTTTACTGGATATGCAGGAAAAGCAGATCTTAACAAACTTGTGTTATTGAAATCCAAAAAGAAAATTGGGGTTAACCACACATTTTTCGAAGATACACAATGTAATTAATCAACAATATTTGTTAATTGCTTTAAAATACAAAGCAATGTATGGCGTTCTTTTCCAAATTGAAGATTACAATGTAATTATCTCTGAAAAATGCATGGTTGCCCCCAATTTTCTTTTTGGATACCAAGAGCACTTGCTACCGGTAAGTTCTGCTTTCTCCGCATACCGGTAGTTTTGAACCGCAAAAAATATCCAGGGCTGTATTAATAATCACTGCTGATAGGAAATCCAAGTATCTTGAGATGCGCAGAACATGCAATTACAGTAGAAGGCACTGTCCTTAATGTGCTTTCTTCAGCACATTTTAAAAACATCAGACTTGTGATTCATGTATGATCTCTTACATGTATGTGAATTGTCAGATTGTACAATCCCATGTATACTGTAGGATGAAAATGTACAAATAAAAGAACTGTTATTAATTTTAAATGAGTGCATACATGTAACTCTAGATCTATACAACAACTGTAAGGAGTCAAAAAACTCAGAAAACCAGGCTACATATCTGTTATATTGAATTCCTCTCTGCTCACCTGTGACATTATAATGTCTTCATCTTCAAGCGGCTGTGTATTTGCACTTGGCAAAGGTTGGCCTTCATGGTGAATATTCCATACTTTTGCTCTAAATTCTTTAACTTTCAGGTGGCTCTCTAAGTCAGAATCTGTATTTCCAGCTTCTAGAGAGCCAAGTTTTTCTTTGAAGATCTCCTCAATATTTGGGATGTCATCACTTGAACAGGAAAAAAAATAATAACATGTAAGGAAAAACTGCAGCTCAGGAGCATCAGATATTTCTAAACTATAAATGCATTCCTTTTTATTTATGGCTGCCGCAGTGCTTTAACCTGCAATTGTCCTTGGAACTCTAACACGTACGTAATCTGATGTAATGGAATTTATTAAAAGAGGCAGGTTGCTTTTGCAGAAGAGAGCAGGGCTAACAATTGGCACTCGCCATCAGCCATGTAAATTGTACCAGGGCAAACTGAAAATAATTATTGAGGTTTAATCGCCTGATATGCGACTACAACACAACACAGTACAAAGTTTAACAGAAGAAAGCAACAATAATCGGGACAGTATAAAATCATAAGGCCATTGCCTGACCGTAACTCCTGTTCTTTTCTTTTCCCCAACTCTAAGTTCACTGAATTCTGCGCACGTTTAGTTTTTAAGTGGAAAATTCCAAAAGGATTTAACAATACCAAAATCCAAGCAGATCAATCCATCAGACACCTTTTTTTTTTAAATTTCTGTTGCCATGTTACTTCAGCCTAACCCAGAGTACTTTGCTGTCATTTTCATTACATGTGCTATCGCTTTAATAGTTTTGGAATGCTAATGACAAGCTGGTAGGGGAGACACCTATAATGTTGTGAGATGCTGCCAACAAAAAAACCGAGGAGTAGCAGTTTAACTTTCGAGTGTTGATGTTAAAGCCATCATGTTAAAATCAGTGAGAATTGCCTTCATGTAAACATAGTGAGTGGAAATCCAGGGCCACTTCATTATGTCCCGGGCAACTACATGTAAGAATTCAAGGAAAGTGGCCTAATGCTGGCAAACAATGACTGAATTTAATTTCTAGCCCGGGAAGAGAGGACCTTCCTTTGGGGAGTGAGGGGGCTTGTATAATAAAAGAGTGGAGGGGCATATCAGCAGAGTTGCCAATTTCCAGAACTTAAATTTATATATGCATGCCGCTGATGACAAACAGTGATAGGGTTCAGGTCTGATGAATAAATCTTGCCCCCCAAAAGTCAACAACGTCAAACCAACATCACTTAATTGTCCATTACCAGTAGTTATACAACTGAATGAATGATTTATACTGTAGTTAACCACAACTAATTAAGATGGTTCTCTGTTTCCTTTTCCCCTTCTTTTTCCTTTATCTTAGAAACCAGAATTAGAAAGCCAATTAACTTAATCCAGGATTAGCATAAAATTTGGTTCCATTCTTTTAACTTTTTGGTGGACATTTCTTTTGATGATTTATGTTTTCAAGATTGACTTCCTCTAAGGTAAGATTTTCCCGAATGTCCGCTTTGAACGACATTTGGGAGCAAGGAAATAGATTCTTTGGTTAATTTTTAATCTGGGATCAGCAGTAAACTGCTTTAGAACAACCAGACCCAGGGTATTCACTGAGAATCAGGAAACAGAGAATTATCTAGCGTATCTATTAATTTTGAGTATTTCAAATTTGTCAAATAAATAATTACATATACATGTACAATTACAGTAATTACATTAACTAATAAATAACCAAATATACATATTACATGTACAAAAAACATTTTAAAGGGAGAAGTATTAACTAAATAGCACAGTCAAACATAAGATATAAAAGACACAATGTATATTTGGGTTGGAGACTTCCAGAAACCACAAGGCTTTTATGGCTTTTATAGCTGCAACAGAGCTTGGTTGTCATGAACAAGCTATTTTGCCAGGATATGAGAAGTGGGCATCCAATTTTAACAGGACCAAAGGCCCCATCCTCTTGGTGCATGCTCTCCCAGAAAATTTTGAAATCTACACTGTAGAAACTTGGAAAAACTATTTCTGGGCATCAAAATTAGCTAAGGTAATGACAAAATATTTATGAACCAAAGGAACACTACTTTCAATTTTTAAAAGACTTCATTCAAAGGGAATGAAAGAGTTAGTCAAATATTCTTTGGTAAGTGACAATACCACAGTGTTTATGAGAAAACAATACAGGTAGTAAAAATCTATTCAAAATACCTGTTTCCGGAACATTACACTGTATTAGTCATTTGCCAGAAAGAACTCGACTAAAAATTCATGTCATCTTTATGAAATCTTCTCACATATCAAAATTCACCCCTTACATAATGATATGCAAATTTTTTAAGCTCAAATGTTACAAAATCTCACAAAACCTTTTCCAGCAAAACATTTTATTGAAACAAACCACAAAATTTCTACATGTACTGTATAAGAGGCAAAAACCCTTCATACTTCATTGCGAGCGTGAAAATAAGAAACCCAATCCCTGTCAAACCTTACGTAATAACCATACGCAACAAAATAAATTTCTCACTGGAGTTCAGGATCAAACCTTTTTTTCTAATAATGAAGCAAAAAATAGACAACAAGCTTTCTTTCAAATAATTCTTGATTAACAAGATTTAGTCAAATTTCCAATAGTTTTTTTGCCTGAAGACTGTGAAGAGTTGAGTACAAATAAATAAAACAAGTAACAGACTTTGTGTCAGAAACCAAAAAACCATACGCAACTAAATAAATTTCTTACTGGAGTCAGGATCAAACCCTTTTCTAAAGAACCTTTCCATGAATAAAGAAGCATAAAGTAGACAACAAGCTTTCTTTCAAATAATTCTTGACTGTTAAGAATCAAGGCTGCAAATATCGGCCGGTCAACGGACAATGTCTGGCCAAAAATAGGTTTTGTCCGGTCGTTTACCCTGGTAACAAAAAAAAATTAGAGTTTCAAGTTTTAAATATTTAAAGGTTCAATATTATTGGCATTTGTGAAAAAGGAGAGTAAAAGACAGATACTTAACTACCAGACCAAGAACTTTAAATAAATGATTCGTAGTAGTCATAAAATTTCTGGCTGTCGTTGCACCGCAAATTAGCGGGTATTACATATGTGCACCGGTCACGGGTGTGAATTACTTTATTATTAGTCCGTGTTGGTTTTGTAAACATGATGCGAGAAGGATAACAAAACCTCTCAATGTTATAATATAGATTAAAAAGGCTCAAAGGGAAGAAATCTATCATCACTTCTGGCACGCCCCTAATAAAAGCTTGGTTACCAAGGCATGGGTTGCACTTGGGAAAAGTTTTCAACTTTGCTGACCAAAAAAACCACATAAATAGGAAACCACAATCAGAAATTAAAACGTTTAGCCAACGTTGTAGGGTCGCACTAGTAGAGTTTTGACTGAGAGAACATTTCGTTGTCATTTCAAGCAACATGGGTCCTGATGAAGCCTTATTTATAACTATTGCAGTGATTATGCTACTTTTTAGGCTGATCAACACTTTCTCTTGTTCGTTCGTCCACTTTTCGCAAAATCGTTTGAAAGTTTTCTAGCGTTATGATTCCTATTGTTTAGCTTGAGTTCTCCAAAATATGCCTACCCCACCCAAGCACTAGAGCGCCTCTGATGTTTTAGCCGACTTTCCAAAATTTTTCCAAATGGAAAACTTAGGGTCTCACTTGGAAATGTGAACTGATGAAAGATTTTTACCGCAAACTAAACAAATTTTCCGAAAAGTTTCCCAAGTGCAAGAAGCTTTTTAGTGATGGTAATGTAGATAAGAATTGGATTTACCGACGTTATACATCACAAGGATTAGGGAATGTTTCCCCATGGAGTATGGACTTGAAAGTAGCAAAATTAGGCTGTCGTTCTAGTATTCTAAATGGAAAAAAGAGAGTTGCCTGTTAGTAACATTTCCCCGGTTCCTTTTAATAAGATATATAGCAGTGAAACATTTTAAGATTTACCCTTATTCATAAAATTCCGAGCTCAAATTGTGTCAAATCAGTGGACGTGGATTCTACTTGTGTTACTTGTAAATGCACATCACTTAGCTTTTATTAAGATGAAAATCAACTAGGTTGCAAGCCTCAGTCAATTTCATCAACTTCATATAAGACATAGAACTCAAGCAATAGTAGTAAGCACAAATGTGATACTGATTTTGCTGTATGCATTCCACTTTTCCCACATTGAGATCGATGCTCATGTACAATAAATGCTTTGAAAATGTACTTGTTTCAAATTTAAACATCATGTGAAGGGGGGAGGGGGCACTTTTATAGCGATAAGACGTACTGGATGCTTGTCCGGCCAAAAGTGGGATACATGTATGTCCGAGCAGAAATACGTTTGACTGGACAATTTGACCAGCGCCAGCCGGGAAATTATTTGCAGCCCTGAGAATTAGTCACATTTCCAATTTCAACTAAATACCGTAAGGTTAACCCTTTAACACCCAAACCGGCCTAAACCGGCCAGACTTAGTATTTTACTCTGTCTAACGCCAGAATAATTAATATAAAATAATTTATAAGGTTTTAAAGCAGATACGAAACTGTGGATGTTTCTCCTGCAACACACAATTTAAGTTCGCTGTTTTGGTTCATTGATAGTAATCAGAAATTTGAAGATCCTAAAGTAATCTAGGACAGTACATGTAATTGTTGATTATTAACATACAGCTTTTTAATGTACAGCTCAGTGTTTGACGGTCGATCAAAAGATGCTGTTGCTGTCGAAGTCCATTAATCCTTGCTTTGAAGATTTCAGATGTTTATTTTCCACCGCCTGACTTGTTTATCGAATTGATGTTCCATTCTTGAGCTCCATAAAGGTATATTTTGTTTAAAGATCCGTGCAAACGCCATTCGTGTTATATCGACTTCGATGCCATTGCAGGTTAATTAAATATTCTACTGTGTCCAGTGGATAAAATCTAGGCATTTCTATTACATGTACCCCCTGAAACCTACCAAAGATATGTGCAAACAGGGCTTGAAATTAACTTTTTTGCTCAGGTGGAAAATTTGGTCACCAGATCATAAATTTTGGGCACCAAATTTGCATGCAAGGAAAGCCATAATTATTAAATAGCACAAAAAAACAGCATAAGAAAGATCTCTAAAGCCATTGTTGTTTTTGGCTTTGTCTTTAGTTTGGTGATGGTGTTCTGTAAGGTTATTTGAAATGGAGCAAAGCACAGTCCGTGGTTTCCACAGCATGGGTCCTTTATCCTTGCTTTTCACTTATTCAAAACGTAGTTCTTTATTCTCCTACAGGTTGCGTGGCAAGCAACTTACCTTTATCGCAAGTAAACGCAATACTAAAATTGCTCGGCCTAGAACCCCACACAACCACAATGCTCGTCTGATTGATATAAAATGAAAGGAACGGCTCGTATACCGTTTCAGTAGCCTCTAGAATTCGCCCTTGTCACACAGCGGCCATATTGTATTGACCAGTTCTGAAAATCTAGTCGCCAGCACTCAATTTTTGGTCGCATTGGTGACCAGTGAGTCACAATTTCAAGCCCTGGCAGAAGACTCTAGGCACAGAGACAATACTAAAAACACTTAAGGTTAATCATTGAAATGAGCACTAGGCCGCAGGGTCACGTTATCTTCAATTTGACTCGTGACAAGCCCACGATTCTCATACAGTCATTCTTCTAGACTGGCGAGCTACCGAGCCACTCTATCAATGTAAAATGACCCATAAGTGACAAGCCGTCGATAATAATACCGGTAATTACCCGGTAATAATAATAATTTATTCATTTCTATTGCGTCAGACACATTAAAATATGATCACCGGTATGTCACAATCAAATTAAAATAATAATAGTAATTATTAAATTCTCAACCTCGGATAATGCATTTCGCGTGCTCTGATTTGTTCACTCAATCTCGGTTATCAGCTCATATACCTTGGTTTGACCTTAAATGGTAAATGATTGCGTTAAGCGTTGCTAAACTAAAAATGTTTTCGTCGGAATGCCAAATTTCTCTTTGAATAAAGCCAAAAAGGAGAAAAAAACTTTTTTTGTGGAAAGTTTGGATCAATTCCGACGTTTAGAAGTACGCGAAAAGGCAAGAAATGTTTTTGTGATGAGGCTGCGTCTGTCTGACAACAAGGTATTACACAACATCAGATCAGTTCTCATCAAGTTTTTTTCGATTTCGCTCGGATTTGCTCGCATTTTCCGCTCGTATTTCGTACTTCCAAATTTTTGGAGTTGAAGGAATTTAATAAAACAATTATTCCATTCGCGCTTGTTGGATATGAGACTGGTTATAGCCAACTCGGCGCTACGCGCCTCGTTGGCTATTTACCATCTCATATCCAACGCGCGCTTATGGAATAATTGTTAATTATTACTATACAATACACAATTAGAAATATTAAAAAACCTAATCAAAAATTTACATTTTATGGTAGAAAATGTACTAGTTAAAAAAAAAAATAATAATATTGGTAAATTAAACAAATGTGTATCTATCTACATGTATGTACGCAATTTATTAAAAGTAAATCCAATACTATATACTGGTAAAACCCTTAAAAGCGTCTCAAAATATATTGAATGTTCTAGTAAAAGCTTGTTATTACATGTAGATCTAAACAAGTTGTTAGATTTAGATTAAAGAGTACTAAGACTGCTAATTATGTTGGTGCCATACCATAGATTGCCTTATACAAGTAAATAATGACTAAAACCTTAAAAATTATTCTAAAGTGCACCTGTAAGCAGCCAGTGTAGTTGCAAAAGCACTGGTGAAGTATGATCAAAGCGTGAGGTATTACAAATAAGGCGGGCAGCAGTATTTTGAACACGTTGTAACTTTGACATAACATATAACAAACTGTTACAATAATCTATTCCACTCATAAACAATGCATGTACTAATAATTTCATAGATTCAACTGATAAACATTTCCTTATACGCCTAATATTATGTAAATAAAAATAAGAAGCACTACATATTTTGATTTGTGTAACCATACTGAGCTGCTCGTCAAACCAACAGCCCACATTCTTGGCTACTTGAAGGGGGCAATCAAATGATCACCCACAGTAAGGGGTACATGTACATCACACAGTTTATCCAACTCCTGTCTAGTGATGATCAGTAGATATCGAAATTTGTCTTGGGCCAGTCCAACAACATCCATGGATGAAGATCCTCTATGCACCATTGCAATGCAGTAACTGCCTTAACATGACTTGCATGTGTGACCTCTCACGGGAACATACACAAATGACTTTCCGGGAAATGGGTTTTTCACACGGCTCTCTCACAGGTTGCTCGCGCCTTGAAAAGTCAAGTGACCAAGTGGCACTGCACAACCAAACAAGTTCTCAGAAATCCCGCACGAGCGGTTGAAGATTTTACACTGCTCGAAAAAAATTTTGCACAAGTGGGTCAATGTTTTGTTTCTGTTGCTATGATTTCACGGGTTAACGCAAACGGCTCTTAAAAAATTATAGTCGTTTGAACGAGACCTGACCTTAAAAATGAAAAGCGCAAAACTGTGCTAAAAGGAACTGAGACATCACAAGGAGTAACAAATGAAACGGGCATCTTGGCATCACGGCCATGAACAACAATGACATTTAAATTTAATTCCCTTTCAACGCCAATATGTGGATGCCCACATAATTTCACGAGTTTAGAACAGCTAACATTACAACTTATCCAACGGCTTAAAGGCCCACCTTCAACCAACAGACATTGCATGCCCTGGAACAATTTTCATAAATTATATGAAAATCCCACTAAAGCTGAAATTCATCCAGTTAGATCGCTACGATTAGGAACTCGAATTTTCATAACAAAAGCAAACGGTTGAAAAGTTTGTCGGTTGAAGGTGGGCCTTTAATGTTGAAAAACGTTCATTTTTCTCTGCGAAAAAGATTACAATTTTTTCATCACCTTGTAGAGATCACTTGGGAAAAACGCAAAGATCAAAATATTATATTTGCATTATTAACACATGAGTTCCCACATTCCTTGCGAATTTGCATAGAAAAAAAGAGAAAAACCATGTGACAGGTAAGGCAACAATCAGTTCAACCCATACTGTTATCAAGAAACACCGTATGATGCTTAATTATCTCGAGTCCTTTGAAAGAATGATTCGTTTTTGGTTTTACGGTGTGTTGTTTGAACAAGTGGAGGCTTCTGCAAACGAGTGGTATGTGATATTTATTACACGGTTGCCTCCCTGGTTCAAACGAGTGGACTTTTCTAGCGAACGAGTGGGCAGTTTTTTTACACAACTGACTGTGTGTCATCTGTGTA
>NC_090896.1:23867133-23872133 GCF_036669925.1 Montipora capricornis
TACTTAATTCTTATTTCTACAGTCCTTTTTGCTACCTTTTGTGCAATACTGACCAACAAATATTTCAATGTCTACTTATGTACTCCAGAAAACATGTTTCATGCAGCTAAAAATCACAAAAAGTATCATGATCTGGAAAACCCTTTCCTGGGCATCTACAGGCATTGCATGGCGAATAAAATCTGCTTTTTAATAATTTTCTTTACTCTGTTAATTTAGTTAGTTTTTGCAGCAGTAAAATCAAACAAAAAGTACTAGTCTTGTATCACCGACATGTACTTATTCAATCAAACTTGATCAAAAATAATCTTTTCCTAAAGAATAACAACAAGAAGCTGGTAACAGACAGTGAATTTAATGGTTGGGGGTATGCTTTCGCTTTCTTTTTGACCAAGGCTATCTTTGGTATATAACCTGAGAAGAAATTCTTAAATGAAATGCTTGTTACCACGTTACCCCCAAGTTACGTCTTGTAAACATCGTGTCCTCTCTTTAGAGGATCTCGGCTCTGCTCCGGCGACTCTTACTACGACACGTAGCCTATTCTTTTCTTTTGTCTTCTCAGAAGTTGCAATTACAGATGAGTTTGAGGAGAAGTGCTAGGAACAAATGATCAGTGCTAGGGACAAAATATCTTTGCTAGGGACAAAATTTTTAATGATCAGTGTAAGTGACAGTTTATCAGTACCAGGGACAGTTGATCAGTATTAGAGACAGATGACTAGCGCCAAATGATCAGTGCTAGGGACAGTTGATGAAAGTTAAGGACAGTTTTTCAGTGCTGGAGACAGATGATCAATGCTAGGGACAGTTGATCAGTGCTAGGGAGAGATGATCAGTACTATGCAAAGTCAATCACTACTAGGGACAATTGATCATTGCTAGGGACGGTCGATCAGTGCTAGGGACAGTCGATCATTGCTAGGGACATATGATCAATGCTAGGGACAGATGATCAGTGTTAGGGACAGGCAATCACTAGTAGGAATAGTTGATCAATGCTAGGGACAGCTGATCATTGTTAGGGACAGTCGATCATTGCTAGAGTTGATTGATCAGTGCTAGGGACAAATTATCATTGCTTGGGACATAATATGATCACTGCTAGGGACACGGTCGATCATTGCCAGGGACAGTCGATCACTACTAGGGACAGTTGATCATTGCTTAGGGACAGTCAATCACTAGTAGGGACAATAGACAGGTGATAATCGCTAGGGACAGACGATCAGTGCTACCGACGATTAATCATTGCTAGGGAAGGTTGATCAATGCTAGAGAAAGTCGATCATTGCCAGGGACAGTCGATCATTGCTAGGGACAATTGATCATTGCTAGGGACAGTCGATCACTACAAGGGACAAAAGATCATTGCTAGGAACAGTTGATCATTGCTAGGGACAGTTGATAATCGCTAGGGACAGACGATCAGTGCTACGGACGATTAATCATTGCTAGGGAAAGTCGATCATTGCCAGGGACAGTCGATCACTACTAGGGACAATTGATCACTGCTAGGGACAGTCAATCACTAGTAAGGGCAGTCGATCATTGCCAGCGACAGATGATCTGTGTTAGGACAGTCAATCACTAGTAGGGACAGTCGATCATTGCTTAGGAACAGTTGATCATTGCTAGGGACAGATGATCACTACTATAGGGACAGTCAATCACTACTAGGGACAATTGATCATTGCTAGGGACAGTCGATCAGAGCTAGGGATAGTCAATCACTACTAGGGACAGTCCATCAGTGCTAGGGATGATTGATCATTTCTAGGGGCAAATGATCAGTGCTAGGGACAGATGATCAATGCTAGGGACAGTTGATCAGTGCTAGGGAGAGATGATCATTGCTAGGGACAGTCAATCACTACTAGGGACAGTCGATCATTGCTAGGGACAGTCGATCATTGCTAGGGACAATTGATCATTGCTAGGGACAGTCGATCACTAGTAGGGACAAAAGATCATTGCTAGGGATAATTGATCATTGCTAGGGACGGTTGATCATTGCTAGGGACGGTTGCTCAGTACTAAGGACTGTGGGTCAATGTTCGGGAGAATTGATAGAGAGTGATGGGCGACTATCGGTATATAATGTGTACCTACCGCGGGAGGGTAGGATACACGGCTTTACATGGCTATACATGGCGATACATGGCTATATATACATGGCGATACATGGCAATACATGGCTATACATAGCTATACACGGGCATACATGGCTTGTGACGCTCATTCTGATACAATTATGATACACTTCAATAACCCTACTTAAAGTGCATACCAGCGGGAGGCTCTGGAATAATCCAAAAATCGGAACCAGAAAACTCTGGTTCCGGTTAAATAACTGCGTGTGCGTGAGAGGAGACGGTTGGAAATCAACAATGGAGTTCACCTTGCCACGACAGCGGTTACTTTCACTCGCGAGACAGTACACACGAGTATAAACACATCTCCTAATACACTCGAAGCTTTTAAACTGCGGAGAATAAACAATAACGAGATACATTTTATCAATCAAATTCAAAACAGATTTCAGCAACTGGTGTCACGCAAGTGAAAATTGTTGTATTTTCAAAAGCAAAAACGTTACGGAACTGGTAAGTTGTAAAATGATTTATTTCTAGATCATCTTCAACCTCGTGTAGATAAAAATCCACAAGAAAGCACAATTTTCGAGTTTAGACTGAAAATGGCAGAAAATGAGACCGTTTTTCAACAGCCAATCGACTATGGCCTTTTTTGGATTCAACCAGAGTGTCTCTTTCCCGACCGCTGGTCTTTACTTTACTTTTCTTTACTTTAATAGTTTCAGTTCAAGTACATTAATACAAAAACAAGGAGAGCCTCAAAACAGGAGTCTAATCCCTAATTAAAAGAGGTTACCTAAAAACATAAATCAAAATCTAAATATAAATATAAAAAAAAGATGGCTATAGAAATTGATCGGAATGGAACAAGATCGATTTACGGTCATGCTTAAAAGTATTTAGAGAGTCAGATTTCCTTAAATTAAGTGGTAAATCATTCCAAAGCTTAACTATACGGAGAAAATATGAAAATTTTAGTATACGTTTGTTCGAGCATACTTCATTTTGTAGCAAAGTTCAGTGTTTCTAAGCTTATAGGATGCATTGCCAGCAGGCTCTAGATAGTTAGAAGGGCCTATTTCACATCAAGCTTGTCTACATTTCTTTTTCACCCTGGGAACGAGATTGAAGTGGCGCCCAAACCACCAATGTCTGCGCATGATCATGGGTTACTCTTACCCAGACTCTTTCTTCCTCTCAAGAGTGAATTTGGGAAAATCCAAAAACGGATTTTGTTTGTGATCTCAGATCCACAGATTCTTCAGTGTCAAAAAAAAACGCAAAATCCGAAAAAGGATTATTTGCTATGACAGCGTAAACAAACAAACAAACAAACCCAGAGTTGCGTGCAATTAAAAAAAGGCGGTGAACTGTTTTATTTTGGAGAAATTCTTCTATGAAAACGCCACCAAAGAAAAAACCTTTATAGCAATTGATAATATATAAATTTAGCCAAGCCAAAAAGATGAGCTCCCTGGTTATTTATTCTTACCAGGAGCCATGTTCTTACTGCCTGTAGGGTTAGTGGAAATAAAAAATTTCGAATTGTCCGCGTTTTGGTGTTTCCGGTTGCTGCGTAATTAAATCATTTTCTTTGCTTTCTTCATGATAGAAAAATTCATCGCCTAACTAGTGAATTACACGGTAAATTTCACGCTAAAAGCAGACATCGCATGAGTCACGAAGCAATGAGTGCGATGTCGGTTTTTCGAGTGAAATTTACTTTGGAATTCACCAGTTTGGCAATGAATTTTTCTTGAACCGCATGAGTTTTAAAAGAAAACAAGCACACCCTCAGCGAGCGAATGGAAAGGGAATCACGCTAAAATTAGAAACCATAAAAAAACCTTTGTCAGTTCACTTTATCTCTGAAAATGAGGTCATTCACATTTTGATGTATTTCACTGAAACACGCCAGCTTGGCTTGGAACAAGAATCTGCAAAATCAGCGTGGGATTGAGGTTGCCCTCAGTATCTGAGTCAGCGGCAATGCAACCAAGAAAAGACGAACTTCAAACAAGATCCGCTCCAACACTAAATTACCTTTAGGTGCTTTAAATAAACTTCTGAAAACACAAGCTAATGAGATTTCTCCCTAATTTTACGAGAACTCATTGCAATTAAGTGTTTATAGCATAAGGGCAAAATTGTCTTGTCAGAGTCGTGGCACATCGAAAAACAGACTTAACTGATTAGAGTGTACTGTAAAGTGCTAAGTATCTATCCCATATGAACCATGTGAGCGTTAGCCCTACTGATGGAAATTGGCCCACACAAGGACAGAGACAAACTCTGACCAGGGTGCATGGGAATTGAACCTACGACCTTCGGGTTAGATCACCGCGGCTCTACCGACTGAGCAAGGTCAGACGGGAGCAGGCCGTGGGCAAACAGTTGGGCAAACCACAGGTACCCCAAGCTAGCGATGTAATTTGAGCATCACGATCAGTTAAAACTATATAATCGCGCTTAAACGGCCAGAAATGCTAAGAACAGACCATAAATAATACAAAGAGGCAGGGTAAGAAATTCTGGTGTATTTTTACTTCTATTTTAATCCCCTAAATAACAGAGTTTTGAAGCAAGCAACCGTGGACAATCTTCCTGTCGGTGTACGTTGGCCCCCTCTTTTGCTAACCCTTTTTTTTTATTTTTTCATTAACTTTATTTAGCTACAAAAGATATAAATGTAATAAACTATACAGCGATCTCTACTAGAGGGTAGATGTAAATTTAAAAAAAGCTGAACTTAAACAATTGGCAAGAAGTTGGATAAGCTTTTTTTTTTCCTAAATCATTTTTTATAAAAGGTTATTTTAAGTAGAAAAGTAAGAATAGTAGGGATTAAATTGAAACAAGGTAAATAAACTAAGGTTAAATAATTGTGGACTCACTGTCCAAAAT
>NC_090896.1:23874633-23907133 GCF_036669925.1 Montipora capricornis
GGCGCACATAAACAAAATAAATATAAACAAATTTTGCAAAAAAGTCGCTCTTGTGCAGTGCTACACAAGCAATGCCGGCACACATGAGGACATCGCGCAGTTTACCTTTGCGCTTGCTTTTTGCTGAGCGTCTCAACATAAAAAATGGATTTCCGAATTATTTCACTGTCATTCAACTTAATTATTAAAGGTATAGGAAGTAAGCTAAACGACGTCTGAAATTTCTCTTCCATTTACCCAAAGTATCCCTCTCATCTGGCAAATCTAACCTTTTTTCCTTCGTCATAAGCCTTTTTCATCGGTGGGAGCGCCCTCTTGCGAGTTTCAAAGTCACATGGAGAAAAATCTTCAACAATTCTTGCCCCACCAAGAGTTGCTCTACCGTCTTCACTCTTCGAAACTTGTATTAATTTTTTTATTGAAGGGCCTACTATAAAGCTTAGCAATAATGTGCCTAGGATTGTTACCTCGTTTTTTCCCCGTGCGGTGAGCGTTTTCTACCTCGACAGCAGCGCCTTTTGGTGATTTAAAAGATTTTGATATTTCACACCTCCTGTCTAGTCATAACCTAAAACAAGTTGTGCAATTACCGACTAGAGGCTCTGCCATTTTAGATCTTATAGTCACAAATTTGCATAACAAATATATGGTCCCGCGTATTTTGGCTCCACTAGGATCAAGCGATCATAACATTGTGCAATGGTTACCTAGTTTGGGAAATGTAACACGCGCAAAGCCCATTAAGCGCCTGGTACGTCGGTACCCCCGGTCTGGTATTGACTTTTTTCGGAGGTTGGTAACCGCACATGACTGGTATAGTGAACTTGGTTCCACTCCAACGGCCGATGATTTTGCTGCCGCCTTTACATCACAGCTAACTGTAGCAGTGGATCTTGCATTCCCTCTGAAAACCTTAAAGTGTAACCATAGTAACAAGCCTTGGATTACTTTTAGAGGACTTCGTGGTCACGTGGATGATTGACGATATCAGGAATGGGATCAGCTCTAACCTGTTTGGTTGCTTAAATGGTGCATCCACCGTTTTTGGCCTCCTTGACATAATGCATACCTGGTTGTCCTATCTATATTCACCTAATAAACACCTCCGCCTTTTCTTCTTGGACTTTTCGAAAGCCTTTGACCGTATTGGTCACAATGTCCTGATTAGAAAACTGGTAGATTTGGGTGTTAGACGATGTCTTATACCATGGATCATTAGTTTCCTCTCATCATATCATCATCATCATATCATATATCTTTATTTACCCTCGAATTTTTAGAGTAGCTTGGTGTAGCTAATTTCTCCGAGCATTTACCCTCCCAACCATGATACATCACAGAAGAAAGACCACAACACCGGGAACTACATGCCCTACTCTTTGCGACAAGTGTGTGGGTTCTTTTACGTCCCACAGGATTATGAACATTGAAGGGTTGTGAGACGGGACCTCCGGCTTATCGTCCTTATCTGAGAAGACTAGAGAGTCTAACCATTTGCAGATGTAATTACAAAGGCTGCACTCTCTCCTCAGTTATTTAAAGACCCTGAGTTTTGGTCCGGCCGGAGTTGAACTCACGACCTCCCGCGCGACAGCCCGGTGCTCAACCAACTGAGCCACCGGTACGCGGTCAAACCGAAGACAACGCGTAAAAATTGGAGAAGCGTTTTCGAATTGGCTGCCAGTCAATGCCGGGGTACCCCAGGGAACTAAACTAGGCCCTATCCTATTCCGCATCATGATCAATGATTTATCCATATCTACCCCTGAGACGAATCTCTGGAAGTTTGTAGATGATATTTCTATTTCGGAACGTCTTACTAAGAGTGGTAGTGCGTCCTTTCAGTCTACTTTAACACTGTCAGTTCCTGGGCTTCGATGAACCTGATGAAGGTTAATGCTAAAAGGTGTAAAGAGCTGCGTGTGTGTTTCTTGAAAGCGATCCCTCAGCTAACCTCTTTTACGAATTGATGGACAAGTACTCGAAACAATTCGTTCGCACAAGGTTTTAACTTTGGTTATTCAGGACAATTTCAAATCGAATGAGCACAACTGTATGATTGTTTTCAAGGCATCCAAGCGTCTGCACATTATCCGTGTTCTACGTAGAGGTGGCGACAATGTGGCTGATTTTCTTGTTATCTACGTCGCTCTCATACGTTCCGTCCTAGACTATTGTTGCGTTGTTTGGCATAACGCCCTTCCCGCCTATCTGTCTAGTGAAATAGAGCGGGTCCAAATGCGAGCTTTAAGGATAATATACCCTCGATCCTCACACCAGGAAAGCCTTACAACTTGCTAAAATCGCTAGACTTGAAGATAGGCGCAATGAACTCTGTATGAGGGCTTTTGATAAAATACCAAAGGCGGACCCTTGTCAAAACATCTAACCTCGGTAAGGTCTATTGCCCATGACTATTCCCTTAGAAATTGTACCGCTTTTACGTCTTTTAAATGCAGAACCGAGCGTTTTAGGCGAAGCTTCTTCCCTAGTACTGTCCTAGTGGCAAACACAACATCTTTTAAAATTAATTGCTAAATGTTTAAATTTGTAACATTAAATTCTTAGTATAACTTTTCTTAGTAGTTATGATTGAAATTTATGTAACTCTTGTAGGTTTTATAATTTTTAATTACTTTGTAAACCCAGTCACAATAAGGGTTTTGGTAATTTTCCGAACCTTGTAAGCATACTGTAATTCATTTTTAATGCGAGAATGTGTTGTTAAACATCTTTATCTTTATCATAATTCTTCATGTACTTGTTATTCGCTTTGTCATAACGGTTGGCGATGTAGCTTATTCCGCCCCTCATTCCTTTCTTGATGAACTGAAACATGTCGATCAGTCAACAGATCCAATCATACGTTTGTCTTTTTCAACATTGCATCCCAAGACAATCCTGGACTGGAGAAATAATGACAAGGATCCAACCGATAATGCTGCAGACACGTCTTTCTGAAGTTTTCGAAGACATCTGCCATCTGGAAGCCACCCATATCCACATCCAATGTGTTTGTGATATAGTTTAGTGAAGGATTTCGTCTCTGGAACACAACCACCGACTTTTTCTGTGATGGCTTCGAAGTCAGCGTTGATCACGAAAGGAACAGGTAACTGTTTGAAATGATTTGAGAATTCAACCTTCGAACCTTTTTCAGGAATTTTGATTGCTTGTCCTCCGTTCACCTCAAGACCGTTTTCTGCATGCAATGCCTTCAGCATTTGGCTTCCGAGGAGAAATGCTGAAGGCAGTACATGCAGAAGTGTTTCTTTGTCCTTAGTTATGCTGTGCATTAATATATTGAAATCTCTTATCAGCACGTAATGACTATTTTCATCTTCAGTTAACAACAACAGACTCATCTCGTCTTCGAACTTTTCCCTTGATACATGAAGTGGAAACTTGTGTCCTGTTCAAACCCGAATAGGTTAATTCGAAAGCTGTTCTGTCTTCCAACTTTCTTAACGTGTTTTAGCTGTAAAGCCTCCCAGCGAATTCTTGGTTGGACCTGCCGATTCTCTGAGCATCCTTTGGTTTAGGGTTGAGATGTCTGACATGGCACCACTGAAAGCATTCATCGTCATCGTTCTCGAAGACATCTGCCAGAAAAAGATACAAATACAGATCGTGGAAGTCACCCATGTTTTTATTTTGAAAGTGCTCCAGACGTTCTGAGCGTGTTCGCATTGCTCATCAGAGATGTGCTCATCATTCAAAATGCTGTAGAACGCATCTTTTGGTGGAAGTTTAGTTTCTTCGAATCTTTCGAACGAATCCATTTAGTCTTAAGGATAAAGGCCTTTTCCATTCATTAGTTTGAATTCTTCAATAGCTGTCTTTTTGGCTTCCTCCTCTTTTTGTTTATCCTGTAACCGAACCTCTTCGGCAGCAAACATTTAATAGATCAGGGATTTCTCGTGAGCTTCAAGAGCGGCTAATCAAGCCTATACTAGATTTCATCAGGAAATACATTTTATTAAAAGAAGGTTTGGAGTTTTTTTTATTCCATGTTTAGCCGCTTTTTTGTCGAACAGAAACGCTGAGGCGTACTAACACCTCTCTTCGGATTTAGCATCGCGTTTACGGCTGAAATTTGCGTTTAGTCAAAAATCAAAGAAACTTGTTGGTTTTGATTAATTTTTGTCTTCCCTCTTGTCTACAGATGATGTTGAGAAAATTCTCCAAAGAGAGAAGCAAGTTAGAATAAGCGATTTTTCATTCTTACACGATGCCGTAAGTTGTTGTTTCACGAAAACGCGAAGCTAAATCTCTTTGTTATATACCTAGACTTTCGCTCAACAAAACGAGCACTGTGATTGGTTGATTCTTGGTCACGTGGCCCTGATCAAATTCAAATGTATCCCGACCGGGATACAATTCCGCAGTTGTTGCCCGCCCCGGATGTTTTGCGCGATTGTCGCATGAAAAGTCTAAATATATAACAAAGCACTTAATGTCTGGTCCCTCGGGAAACAAGTTAGTTTTGTTTTCCTTGGAGTCCTGCTGTTTTTCTCGACTTCGTCTGGGAAAACTTGAGGACTCTCGGGAAAACAAAAATAACTGTTTCCTTCGGGACCATATTTTGTATATTGTAACCCCATTGGTCAACTTGGCCTTGCAACAGCCTACTTGCGAAAAATACGGGAAACTCAATTTATTTTTATATTTTTAATTTTCAGAAATAAAAACTCACGGTCCCTTTTCTATCTCCACGAGTACTCTATCATTTGCCATCTGACCTAAATTTAAATGCAACTGCTTAAAATTTGTTCAACGGAATAAAAATGGACAAGAGATCAACTATTTACAAACTGTTGGTTTTATCAACGGAGTTGATAAATGTAAATTGGCCACCGTACAGAGATTCTAAAAGCTGACGTTTCGAGCGTTAGCCCTTCGTCAGAGCGAATCAGAGCGAATCGCTCTGACGAAGGGCTAACGCTCGAAACGTCAGCTTTTAGAATCTCTGTACGGTGGCCAATTTACATTTATCAACTCCGTTGATAAAACCAAATTTTTGTATACTACTTCCCCACCGACGCAGCACCACAGTTTCTTTAGAAACTACCCCTTCATTTATTTGTAAACTTGACACAAGAACAAAGAACCACTAGTTACAAAAGCTAAGAAGACGTATTCATAAATCTACGCCGTTTTACGCCGTTTCTGATTTTTCGGTTTTAATATCATTCATTTGTTTGAATTCGCGAAATATCCGCCCATATGTGACCTATACAGAATTGATGACAACTTGCGCTGAAACGTAACGGTTATTGTTTCAGCTGTAAACCTCTTTCGCGCGTACATGCATGAAAGCACGCCAGCAGTGAAAAAGGAATGCTCTTGGTTTATCTTTTTGTCTGCCTTAACTAATCATTTTTTTCAACCTGTTGAGCCTGTACGAAACTTAATAGTAACCATTGTTATGACATCCACTGTCGAGGACATTCTTCTCCAAAAAATCGCTCTGACAGCTTGTCTGAACTTGGGCAACCTCCATGCATATATAAATGGGTCGATCAAGAACTTAAGAAACAAAGTAGTGTCAACTGCTATGTTAGCGATTGTAGCTTTAACTTGAGCTTCATAAGTCCCAGGGACGCAATAAAGTGTTAAGTACCACATTACAGTCACTGGAACAGTAAACACCAGGAGACATGTTGTGAGTAGTAAGCTCACCACTGCGAAATATCGCTGGTCTTTTCTTTGACGGTACTCCACAGCGTTTGCAATTCTGGTTTCAGCAAACTGGTCGCAACGTGAGAAGGCAATAAGGCTTTGCCTTACTTGACGTCTATATGAGACATGAAGCAATATGTAAGCAAAAAGTATAAGAGCATGTATAAGGGAAAGATTAATAAATACGTCTAGTTTTTGAAAAATCTTTTCAGGAACTCCCATCAGCAGCAAGGTCGAGAATAAGAGAGAATAAATCCAGATTCCGCACACGCAAGCCAATACTCTCCTGCCAGTGATGAACTCTTTATGCCAAAGAGGAAATGAAATGGCGATCAGTTGAATCCAGGACAGAAACAGGATTGTAAGGAAAGACACGTTCATCGTAATGCTAGAGAGAATTCCTGCCGCTTTAAGGATTTTGTTGTACTCCTCGTTGGTGATAGTGTTGCTGTAGACTTTGAAGTAGAAGTAAGCGAAAAGGGGTTCTACCACAACGCCGGTGAGAAAATCTGCAAGCGCTAAACCGGTGATGAAAATTGTTGGCGGTTGACGAAGTACTTTAAAAGGATCTTGATACAAAGCTACGAGAAGAACACCATTTGCCAAAGTGGTTACAACTGATAAAATGGAGAGATAAACTGCGGAAATCATTGAGATTGTGAGAAACTGATTCCAAAGATCCCCACCGCCTTGGGCAATTGTGTCGCCAAGAGCTTTAGATTCGTTCAACGAATAGTTCATGTTGTATGCAACGAAAAACATCGTGTCGACAATTTGTTATGCTTAATATGATCCTCGAGAGCTTGAAAATTTACGTGTTAAGACTCAGTCAGAAATCCAGGGGAATGGCCCGGTTTTTTTACCGATGAAATATTAGCACTTTATCTGTGCAAACATGCACATCATTTTCGTCATGCGGGGATTTTGTTTCAGATTCGTTTCAGAGGTTGTGAGCAAATACAATGACAAGCAGTCTTCTTTCAGCATCAAATTTGACACTTGTTTAAATTGAACACAATTAGAATAAATTCGTGATGAACATCCCTGGATAAACTGGCAAGAGTCCTGCATGATAACTTTTTTATATTTTGCTGGTGTACTTTGTTGGTTCTTTTCGTTTAGTATTTCTTTAAAAGCCAGTGCTAATGCAAGTGTAATGCGAGTGACATAAGTTCATTGACAACTGAATTTATTACAGTTCAATGCCCAAAGAAGAATAATAATGAAAAATTAATTTAAAAAAAAGGAAAACATACGAATATATAATAAAACGTTAAAAAGCTATTTGAGTTACGCAAATGACAAAAGACCGCATTCAAGGCGAACGAACAAATAACCGTTTACGTAGCCTCAGTACATATGTAGACGATAAAAAATAAACATACGAAAATCGTTCAGGGTAATTTACGTGATTTAATGTACGAGGCATCACTGAAAAAATTAGGGGAATCCGCGAAAAGATTCAGTAACATGCGAATATATTATAAAACGTCAACAAGCCTTTGGTGTTACGCAAAAGAGGAAAAGACCCCGTTCAAGGCGAACGGGGAAGTAACTATTTACATGTGCTTCAAACATACACACGATAATGATTACAGCTAGCAAGCTCGTGGAGTCGTGTAAATATGAAAATGCACCTGCAAACCGGTTGGCTCCGGCTGGTTCATATAGGTCCGCCGTGTAGAGGATCACAAATAAGAAATGTAAAAATCGTTCGGTGTAAGAAAAAAAGCATGAGGCATAAAAAATTACTGTAATCAACAAAAAAATTCGGAAAGCTCATTTTCTTGTTGAAATCCAAAAGGCTGAACAAGGATAAACTTTGTGAAATCTGATAATTGATAGCGAAGGTCAGGCGCGGAAGCGCATTAGAGGTTCACCATAGGTAAGATTTTTTTGTGCAAACGAGGCTTGGTGGTGAAATTAGCTGGTCAGACGTCATCACGCATAAGGCCTATTCTGACACATGGACGTTCCAACTTAAATTACTGCATATATTAAGTCCTAGTAGTTTAACACTATTCGCAGTCTCTAATGTCTGACCGTTTACACTTATATACTCATTCTTTGAAAAGCTTATGCTGAGTTCTTAGCATTTCCTTTCATTCAGTTGAAATCCATCATCCCTTGCCTGTCTTACAAGATCGTCTACTACTTGCTGGATACAGCTCCATTGACCTTCCCTCACCACTTTAGATATTGTAGTATCGTCCACATACTTCCACATATCTTCCTCACTTGCGTTCAAATCATTAATCATTATTAAGAATAGCCAGGGTCCTAATTTTGTTCCCTGAGAGACTCCAGCTGGAATGAAACGCCACTCGGAAAAACAGACTTCAGCCAGTTTTACTCTCTGTTTCCGATCCTTGAGAAGTCGACAATCCAGCACCAAATGTGGTTCGGGATGTCATATTCCTGGAGTTTCGGAACCTTGATGTTGTGGTCAATAAGATCAAAAGCTTTCCGGAAGTCAAATAACACCACTTTAATTGGGGTCCCGTTCCCGTCAGTGCTGTCATACCAGTTATGGGTCATGCTTACAAACGCATGCGTTGAGCATGATTTGGGTATTGTCCCAAACTGCTTATTGTCGATCTTCTTTAGCACGGCAGGTTTAACAAAAACGTTTACAACATAGTCCTCGGCGATCTTGGACAGGATAGGTGTAAGTGATATGGGTCGAAGGTGCTTGTTTACATCACTGATATGTCTCTGTTTGGGGACAGAGACGATATCTGTATCTTTAAAATGTCTCTAACAGGCCCGTTCAAGAGGCCAGCATTCTTCTTTAAGAGCCATCCCGGGATACCGTCCTGCCCTTGTGCCTTGGATGGATCAATCGCAGACAACTTCTGGAACATCGAGAGCTCTGATAACAGTGTGACCTCCTTATCCGTGGATCCGCGCCATGGCGCATTATTATCCACACAAAAAGGGTTATGAGTAAGGGGTACCATTGGGGCTAGGAAAGCTGTATTAATGTGATTTGCAAGATCGTTTGCTGACAAACCACTAGCACCCTCTAAGTGATGGATAGACTTAAACACGTCATCTCGCGCGCCAGCGGGCCTTTCCATTCCACCATGCAAGGCTCTCGATTTCTTTCCACCCCCTGCTGGGGAACACTCCTTGAGGTGTTGGACTTGACGCTCATAATACTTCGCGCGGCAGCTCTTACGCTCTCGATTTACAAGATTCCTCAGATGATTGAACTCCGCTCGATTTCCTTGGCAATTCTTCAAGGTGGAATTTATCCATTTTGGCAAAGTCGGATGTACAGTCTTAGTCTTTAATGGCAAAACAAAATAAAGACCAGTCTGGATGATCGTTTGTAGCATCGATGCTCTTTCTTCACAGATATTCATAGTACTAAGCATCGCTGTGACATCAACTTGATCGAGAAATGGCTCCAAAATATTTATGTTCTAGGTTTGCAATACGAGAAACGGCATATAACGTTAGAGACTGAGAATAAACTTTGCATCCCCTCACCACGGACACATTACCACAAAAATAGATTTAGCTATAGTGGCGCTATCCTATGGAACGAACTTCCGTGTAATGTGACGCAAGGAGAGTCCCTTAAGAAATTCATATGTCTTCATAAACAAGTGCTCTAGGGAACGGCATTCGTAGAAAGCACAATCGGCGACAAAATTAGTTGAGACACTTGCCAACAGAGCACACTGGCAACGACACATTCATTGTTTGCAAAGAAAACTTGTCCAGAAAGTACGTTTCCGGGATACCCCTCCCTCCCCCACCCTAATCAATGTTGTACCGCTGTCGACAAGGCTCGTAGAAAACAGAAAAACACAACATTGTCCCGGGGGTGCGGGGGAGGGGTCCATTTGCGCCGCCGAGCTTGAAATCGACTCTAAAGGATAAGAGTGTCTCAACAATTTTGACGCCGATTGCAGCTGTTATTTAATATCTTTTAACGTAGATAGTTTATCATGTTTTCTTACTTGAACTGTAATTTTATGACTGATAAATTGACCGTGGGTAAATAAAGTAATCTATCGATCTATCTGTCTATCTATTTTCCTTGCTTCGACTGAGCAATGATCTGAGAGGCCAAAGGCTGGCCGTTCAATCGGAGAGTTGTACTATTTCTATTAGTTACTATTAGTTAGAATCTTGTCGAGGGTATTTCGCCCACGAGTAGGAAAATGTACAATCTGCTTCAAGTTGAAGTTGGATTTGAGCCCCGCGTCGTTTCGTTGATTGAGGTCGCCAAGTACAATAAAACCACAATTAGGGAGTTTATACTCTAGGTCCATTAAAAATCTGGTCATGTAGTCATGCGATTCGATGCTTTTAGAGGATGGTAAAAAATGCCAGAAATAATACTTGAGACGCCCAAAAAACTTCCAGTATACCACTTTCGTCTTGAAAATCTCCCGGAATAGTAAAAGGGATCGATGCATAACCCACCATGTATAGCTTCTTTCCAGTCCCGTTTTATGAGGTTATATCAGAAACCCATAAGCGTTAAAACGTGTAACGGCCCCTTGTGTGCTGAGAAACAAGCTTCTGAATATTCAATTTGTTAAGTACCATATTTGGAACAACAGGAGCGAGGGGTTTCCAAATATGGTACTTAGCACTGAAACATTCAACCAATCAGTTCGCACTGAATATTCGGAAGCTGTGAACGCGCGTTACACGTTTCAATCCTTATGGGTTTCTGGTTATATCCATTTAACGCCACCGCAGAGTAGGGAATATGCGGTTGCAACCAGGTTTCAGTTTATGCAAACAATGTCAAAACGCCCCGTAGTCAGCGTATCTCAGCATATTTTAGTTCTTATTCATGGTAAGGTGTAGGGTAAACTTACTATATACTATATATGCTGCCCTATGATAGTTTTTCCCTGAAGGAGTCTTAGTTTGAGACGAAACGCGTCGGAAGTAAACGATAAGTATAAAAATACAAGCAGTCATCCTTTGGGCCGCTCACTAGTCCTCGTTAAAAAACGAGGCCAATATCCAGCCATCTTGCCCTAGCAAGCTTGGTCAATAAAGGATTTATTATATGATATAAAAAATTAAGATTTTTGACCTTACGGGACCAAGCGAGAAATCCCGAGCGGGCAAGATAGCTCCATCTTGCCCGCTCGGGTAGCCAATCACAGCGCCGGATTTGGTTCTTCTTGTCCGCTCACGGAGCTTGTAGACTTCAAGCAAGAAACAACAATTTTTAAGCACTCTAATATATCAGGTAGAACAAGCATTCCGAAGTAGTGTTTCACATGTGATGAAGAGAACGAGTAATTCAATTGCATGATCAAGCGGCGATTAAGTGGTTTAACTAAAAAGAGGCAAAATTTCGATAACAAAATAAATCTAGATGAAATGAAACCTGAACAGAAATTGATACTTACAACCTATTGATTGGATTTCTAAAAGGACGAGAGAACAACAAAACCCAACTAGCATAATCAGTTTCACGAGACACACCTACTCAAGATCCCCCGCGTGGTATCGTGGGTAACGAAAGTAACACACCGGCCCCTAAATGTTTACAAGATTGTAACATTTGCGAGTTTAACAAGAAAGAAGAAAAAAGAACAGACTTTCAAACACTTGAGTTCCAGCTTTTAATAGCTTCCAACAGAACTAGCTTAGTGGACGCTGTTTTCACTTTCGCACTGCGAACACAACTACCTTGTAAATTCGTGTGAATCTCGATGATTCAAGCAAGAGGCCACGTTCATCTGGGACAATTGTCATCAACGATGAGAACTACATCACCAACTGCGAAGTTTCTTTTCTTTTGAAACCACGTTTGACGTTGTTGTAACTCCGGAAGGTATTCCCGAATCCATCTCCTCCAGAAAGTGTCCGGCAAATGCTGAACTTGATCGTGCATAAGTTTCGTCTGCTGTAGACGCCACTTTGGGAAGCTGTGGACCATTTCGCAGAAGAAGGAGTAATTGGCCTACTGTTGACAATAGATTCAATCTCACACATTAGCGTTGCCAATGGTTCGTCGTCTAGCCTCTGATCTTGATTAAGAGAGCTCAGAATTCTTGTTATGTTTCGTATGCATCACTAACAAACTCCTCCTTGGTGGCACGCGGAAGGGGGCTTGAACACCCACTTGATGTTTTGCTGAATCATAAACTCGTTGATCTGCGGCTCACTCCACTCTTCAATAGCTTCGCGTAATTCCCTGTTTCCCACTGCAGAATTTGTCCCATTATCGGACCTGACCAACTCCAATTCTTGCTCTGAATGAGTTGATGAAGGAATGGATGTCCATACTATGCAACACTTCGATGTGTATAGCCCTAACCGTCAAGCAGGTACACACAATTCCATGACTTTTCACGTGCGCTCTTCCTCTTTTAACGACGAATGGACCAAAACAATTTACGCCCACGTAAGAGAACAGGGGTCTGTCGTACTTGACTCGATCAGCAGGCAAATCTGACATTGTTTTGAACTCCAAGAGAAGCGTATTGCTGAAACAGGAATTAACTGAATAGAGTGTAATGTGAAGTGCTAGATTTCTATCCCATATGAACCATGTGAGCGTTAGCCCTACTGATGGAAATGGGCCCACACAAGGACAGAGAAAAACTCTGACCAGGGTGGGAATTGAACCCACGACCTTCGGGTTAAATCTCCGCAGCTCTACCGACTGAGCTACATGGTCAGACGGGAGTAGGCCGTGGGAACTGAAGATGTTAAAGTCACGGCAATGAACATGTACAAGTACAAGGAAAGGTTACGTTTAAACAAACGTTGGCCGTGTAGCACTTATATTTTAAACGGAGTTAACTGAATAGAGTGTAATGTGAAGTGCTACATTTCTATCCCATATGGGTTCAATTCCCACCCTGGTCAGAGTTTTTCTCTGTTCTTGTGTGGGCCCATTTCCATCAGTAGGGCTAACGCTCACATGGTTCATATGGGATAGAAATCTAGCACTTCACATTACACTCTATTCATTTAACTCTGTTTAAAATATAAGTGCTACACGGCCAACGTTTGTATAAACGTAATCTTTCTTTGTATTATTTAATTAGATATGATCAAGATTCCAAAATAGTGTAACAACAAAAAGAAGCGTGAAACACATGAACATACCAGTGGCTGGCTAATACAGTAAGCTTCGTCTACTCGTATACGATCCCTATCATTTTTTCTTGTAAACTTCGGAGGACAGCATATTTCTCCACCTTCCATTTTGCAGTTGGTATTCCAGCGATGTGGACGTAACGCTACACTCTCCATTCTCGATCGCAACATTGTCCTTGCCAACGGAGTCAGTTTTTATTTCTAACGCTTGCTGGGAATTTTGCTAGTCTCCTGTTAAGCTCACTAATGACGAAATAACAATAACTACTGGCTTCGCAACAAAAGTGTTATTGAATTTGGAGAGTTCAGCGTGAACTACGGGAACAATCTGGAATATCAGCGACTTGCCAAACCCCGTTGGCAAGTTTACCAAGACATTTTTCCTGGACATTAAAGCCCTTATTCCTTTTTCCTGTTGAGGGAAAGACCCGAATACGCAAGCAAGCCTTTTCTAAAGCACCGTTAACACCTACCTGGCATCTCCCGACATGTTGTTTTCACCTGAAGCACATTTGTTTCTGAAAGTGTAACATTCCCTGTTATTGGTGGAAATTAGACAATTTATATGACGTCAGGAACAAGCTTTCCAAGTAAATCAGACGGGGAAGGGAGTAGAGTGCGTGACACGAGCGACCTGGACCGTCTGAGAATGAAGCTATGGTCTATTCCCTCTTTTAATAACGGTAAAATGTGACTTTCAGCAACTGAGTCACAGGGAGAAGAAGGCTGAATTTACAGTGCTAGTTTGCAGGCATGACTGAGATACTAAAAAGCCTTGGATCTCGTTTATCTCTAGCAGCAATGAGCTAAGAGCCACAAAATGAGTACAAAACAAACTTTAGTGTATAGAAATCGGTAAAAAATAGGAGATATTACATGGCCGCGCGGGGGCGAGGGCTGATAGTTTTTTTCACGAGTGAGCGCAGTATTATATAGCTACTGACGAGATGTTCAAACTAAAAGCAACTTGTTTTACTCATTTTCAAAAGGTCGAAAAAGTGGTCACCAACCGCTAGAACCCATATGTTGTGCAACACGAAACAATGTATGAAATGTATGAAAAACAAATCAAGATAATGTCAAATTAAAGCCTCCTTTATGAATAATGTTGATTTAGGGTGTGTTCGATTGACTCTATTCCGGAATAAGAATACGAGGAGTGATAATTTAAAATGGTATTTATGGCGTTTTGAAGCAACAATGATAATGAAGATATGATTAAAATAGCATTTTAGCAGGTGTTTCACAATTTTAATCTGAAAAGGAAGGGTTTCTAATTTTCATCTTGTGCATACATGACTTAGTTGTTTTGAGCGTAATCATCATTTTCGTATTTAGCTTTTCTTATATAGATAATGATGAAATACTAGGACTTTACTTTTTACTAAAAATCATTTTTATAAATTTGCCCGACCTTGCGAGCAAACTGACAAATTACCCGGTACCACCTTGCGCGCCCGGTTTCTTCAAATCAGGATTGCCACACAGTACCAATTTTTCTTTACTTCTTTGACCTTCTTTATATACACGTAGCCTTCTATTATGGCCTTCTCGGGTCTTTTGGCCAAAACCCAGCTGGGGCAATAAGTTATGTAATTTTCATCTTGTGTATACACGACTTACTTGTTTTGAGCGTAATCTTCATTTTCGTATTCAGTTTTTATTATACAAATACTAATGAAATACTAGGATTTTCCTTAACTTTTTACTAAAAAATCAAATCTTCACCGCCCGCAGTTAAGATATTATTTTTATCTTTCACATGTGAGGTTGAGGTGACGCATGGTTACTTATATGCGCTAGCTTCCCCTTGAATTGTAAGATGTTTCTTAGTTGCAATAGAATTGTTTTCTACAAAGGGTGCCTTCCATTGACCGTTTTTCGGAATAGGAATACATGGAATAGAAGTTACAACATAACTTATATAGCTTTAAGGTTTAACGCCGAAGAAAACCAAATGAAATGACTACAAGAACGCGCTATATATGACTCTTTGAAAGAAGAAAAACGTCTCCGAGTAAACGGCTCGGAGTAAAATGGAGGTGCGAGAGCTCCGTCACAAATGGTGATTGCTTTGGTTGACATGGTTATTACATCAAAGAAGGCAATTAACAACAACAATAAAAAAGAATTTCCCTCTTGGAATGATGTTATCAAGATATTCTCCTGAATCCCTTGCGATAAAGGTGACTTCTTTTCAGAATTATCTTGTTTTTCTCTCATGTAACGAAAGCGTCATTGGAAGAAGGAAACTATACACCAGTGCAAAAAAATTCATGAAGTAAAACTATTTCCACTGGACATTCTTGCCTCGATAGTTTTATTGGCAAGTACAGTATTACTGCAAATTTTCCGTTAAAACTAACGACACATTTTATAATAAGATGTTTCAGTCCCTGAACAACCCGTATCTTGATGTAGCTCCTTCTAATTTTGAGGTTGGAAGTCCAAACGGTAAGCAGCTGATCTCAAAATACCCGCAAGCATATTGCCACCCGAACAGCTGTGATTTGGTACCTGGGGCAGGTCTTTTCTCGTCGAAAAATCGAACTGCATAAAACATTCTACCGTCTTTAATTTTAAGGCGCCTAAGTTCGCAGAAGACCGCAAAACTATTTGGAAAAGTAGTAAGGAAATTTGACAGTTTTCATAGAAAGAGAAAATTCTCGCTATTTGAAGGAGCGAGGGCCTTTCTGAATGGAAAACGTCTGGGACAAAACTGGAAACAAAAACTGTTCGGTGAGGAGATTTCGTATTCATTTCTTAAGTGCGACAATTGAAGATGGCAGTGAAAGTAAGACTTAAATCATATGGGTTTCAGTGAGTCATATGCTTTCGTGATAACTTTGAAAACAGCTGAAGGACACTTACGCAAAGGATGTACTCCTTAACTTAATTCCAGACTGAGAAATGCAGAAACGCTTTTCGATTCATTTAATTTGCAGGTTGAATATGAAAATGAAATTTATGCGCTGAAATATATGAAATGTTACTCAGCGAAGGGCTTAGAATTTTAAAATGTTGAACTAAAAGAAATCCAGTCTGGTTGGATCCATTACAATCAGTTATTCGTGACGAATGAACAGCCTCTCTTCGATGTTCACACCATTATGTGAACATTAGATGTTCACATACACCATTTTGTATGCCATTATATCAAATAAGCAATATGGCGGCGGACGTGTTTGTTAAGCGTCCTTTTTCTCTCTGCTTCTTGAGCTTGTTTTTGGTAGCCTTGTCTCTTTTAAGGCATCAATCTGGTCTCCTTACATCTAGACGTCAGTTTCGTCCTACATTTTGTAGAGACTACATCGTAGTAAGAGAAGGATCAACTAAACTGCACAGACCGATCGTGAAAATGGTCAAGCATGGCGGCCTCTGCTTAGCAACTTTTGTTGAAAGACTGATCCTTTTGCGCTGTGGCGACATTTTGCCTGATCCTGGACCTCACCAGAAATCTTTAAGCTGCTTTATGCAAAACGATAGAAGTTTAAAAGCCTTTTAAGTTGCGGAGGGTTCTGCTTTTGAATCGAAGCTTGGGGTTTTACAAGATATCGTTTATGGACTAGACCTAGATGTTATTTGCCTTACTGAAACATGGCTACACGAATCAATCATGGATCACGAGATATTGCCTACTGTGTATAACATTTATAGATGTGATCGGTTTGTAGATTTGGTGGTGGAGTTATGACAGCAATCAAAAGTACATTGTCTTCGACTCTCCATGAAGTACCGTCAGAGTTTTCAAGTTTAGAAATGGTTGTTGTTGAAATATCAAACCTATACAGTACGATCGTAGTGTCTTACCCATAAACTGCTATCGCCCTCCTTACAACTATCAACAATTTATTCAGCAATTCACTAGTTTTCTAAGATCCTTGGATTTTGGTCATCACTACTCTATTATCGTAGTAGGTGATTTTAACTTCCCTGGCGTACAGTGGATAGAAGGCTCAGGCTTTGCATCATCTGGTGATGATTCTTCTTTTGCAAATTTGTTGATGGATTTTTATTTCAATCAGTAGAGCAACCTACTAGGGGTAACGACATCTTGGATCTTGTTCTAAAAAACACCCCTTCCTTTATGTGCGAGCCTAAAACTGGTCCCTAGTTTAGAGTCAGAGGACTTTCATCGGATCATTTTCCTGTCTTCTTTGACTTTGCTGTGGATGTAAATTTTAAAGACATTTCTCGCCTTAAGCGTTTCGACTTCAAAAATGCAAATTTTGAGTCTCTTAAACATGTCCTTTTGTTAACTCCACTCAGCAATGGTATTCAGAGCGTTAATTGTATTGAAGATTTTGATTCTCTTTGGGATTTGTGGAATGACTTGTTTTTGCTGCTGTAGACACCTTCGTCCCAAAGGTAAACTATAAACATTCAAATCGTCCTCCATGGATATCAAAGGACTTAGCGAAGGATATCAACAAGAAGAAGACCTTATGGCGGCGTATCAGGAACTCAAAATCTCCTCAACGAGAGGAAAAATTCTGCAAGTTAAGGCAACAAATTAAAAATTAACTTCGTTATGAAAGGAGAAATTATCATAAGACTTCCAAACGGTTTTGGTCGTTCTTTTCCTTCAAATGCAACGAAAAGCCAATACCTGACAAGGTAAATTACAATGATGTCTCATTCTCTGATGATCGTGGGCGGGCAGAAGCCTTTAATGACTTTTTCAAATCTATTTACCAGGATCATTCGAAGTGTGTAATTGATCTGAACGCACCAATTCTCCCAGGCGTTACTGAACAATTATCTCATGTCACAGTGTCAGTTGATGAAATTGTGGACATCTTTCGTTCATTGGACTCTAAAAAGGCAATCGGACATGTTAAACTGCCCACCATCCTGTTGAAAGAATGTGCTGACTCCCTTGCTAATAATAATAATAATAATAATAATAATAATAATAATAATAATAATAATAATGATGATGATGATGATAATAATAATAATAATAATAAATTTTTGGACGAGGTTAGGCAAAATATCGTGATTTGTCAGTGGCAAGCAGATCAATTATTTGCCGAAGCCTTCGGCTTCGGCAAATAATTGATCTTCGAGACACTGACAAATCACGATATTTTGCGATAACCGAAGTCAATAATTGTTTTATCACTCGATCACAGAGTTTGTTTTTTGTTTTTGTTTCCGAGAAGCCGTAAGTCGGTTAGAGTCGAGTAATGGCACCAATCAATTGGTTTCTTTCTCAGCATAATTATATTTGTAGACTTCAAATTGTACTTACAGTCAAACGTTCAATAACACTAAGCATCAACGAAGCTGAAGAATTTCACAGTTTTCAAAGCGTATCCCGACAAGTGAAGCTTTGGTGTAAAGCTCGCCATTCTTTTTTTCTGGCTTCAGCATAAAATCTCTTCAGTACATATGCATTCGCCGACTTGTCCTTCGCGTCGATGACACGAGTGACTCTTCGTCTACCTTTCTTTCCTTGAGATGCTCTCGAAATACGTTAAGTGCAACTTTTGGTCCTTTCTTAGTATTCTCACTGTTCTTTTGATCAACTAAAGATGTCGAATCATTCTCTAACAGCTCGGGGAACCGATCTGCCCTTTTCTCACAAGAGCGTGATGTCAACTGGGCATGAGCAGAATATTATGAGCCACAAAACACTTATTTGTAGGCAGTTATTTGCAGGTCACGTGGTGGGCTCTCGGCCAATGAAGAGGAAGAACAAAATACATCGAATGATAATAATAATAATAATAATAATAATAATAATAATAATAATAATAATTATTATTATTATTATGAGCAAGGGAGTCAGCACGAACATAGGGCTACTCCTGCACTATCATAGCCATGTGGACAGCCGCTACAAGCATGGCTTGCTCGTCACCATGCTTGATCGCACGCACCGGCTATCGTCATCTTGGGCGCATTTTTCAGAAGCGTGTGAACGTCTGAGAGACGTTTTCCGTAAGCTGAGGTATCCGAATCACCTTATTGATTCCGTAATCAACAGGTTTATCACCTCGAGAGTCGCAGTGGACCAGCCAAAACAGCATACCGCTGACACCATCCGGATAATGATGATAATGATAATGATAATGATAATAATGGTTTTAGTACAGTGTTTCCACTGAAAGCTGGCTCTTCATCTGTAAACTTTATAACAGTGCTAAAAAAATAATAATGACCATAGTGATATTGATAATATATAGTATTAAAGACGCTACAACAAAGGTAAATAATCAAAGATATATACAAATCAAGCTATCAAACGTGCATTTGCCCTATTTATCACATACACCCTCACTTGAGTTTTAAAATCACTAAAAACAACAGAGTTCATTGCAGCAGAGGGTAATGAATTAAAAACTTTGGAGGCACTGTCCTGGAAAGTACTCGATTCAATGGGGTACTTTTAACGTCGTTCCACTCGAAGACCTCAGTGCTCGTGTAGGATTGTGAAAATCTAGCTCAAGATAGGACGGCCAGTCATTATAATCCAAAACTTTAAAACCAGTGTTAAGTAAATGATTCTCTCTGCGTTCCTTTATTGGCATCCATCCACGTTTGATTAAATCCGGCATATGCGCATAGCGCCCAAGAACGAAACCTGCAGCGGCTAACTGAACACATTGTAGGCGCTTTAATAGATATTCCGGGATTGAATGACTAACAATATCATTGTAGTCAATTTTAGATACAATTAGGCATTCTGTCAGTTGCTTTCGGACATGGACGGGAGTTGAGTGCTTTAATTTTCTAATCTAATTGATGTAGCGTAACAGCTAGAGATCTTCAAGTTATTCTCCTCCTTCCAGGGTGCCGACAGAAACGAAACCCTAGTTCGGAAGCGGTGGAGTTGCGCGGTAGATCATGGTGGCCGGACGTGTTTCATTGACATCCACTTAGTTTTGCACAGTAGACGCTTCTCCGACATGTAGTCTTTTCAAATTATAGTATAAATATTCTAGAGTAAGAAATGCGCCTTTGCAAACGATAATGCCCGCAAAGAAAAATAAGAGAGGCGATCGTGGCTCGGTAGAAGAAGCCGAGACAAGTACTGCGAAGAAGACGGCCAATATGGCCGCTGACAATGGTGCAGGAATTGAAGAATCTATACACAAGATAAACGAACAAGAACAGCCAAGCCTCCTCGAAATCAAGCAGTTATTGGTGGATATTCAGATCCAAATAGCGGCGGTACTCACCGAAAATCTAAAACTTAGGAAGGAAATTGAAGAATTAAAAGACTCCGCAAATTTTAATGAGAAGGAACTCAATGATCTGAAGGACTCCTTGCTAAAGACGAAGAACGAAAACAAGACCTTAAAAGATTTTCTGGAGGAAACGAGGAGAGAGCTGAAAGCGGTGAAAGATGACTTTAGAGAGCAGAAGGAAGAAACTGAACAATTGTGGTCTGCTTTCGACGATTTGGAACAATACACGCGAAAGAACTCGCTAGAAATACACGGAATACCACAAAATGCATATTCGGATACGGATACGGCAGTCATTAAAGTGGCCGAAGCTTTGAACATAACTGTAGAGCCCGAGGACATCGAGATTTCTCACAAGCTGAGGAGGGGCACGGCTATTATAGTTAAATTTTGCAGTCACAAGGTAAAGTCCAAAATTTACAAGGAACGCGTTAAATTAAAGCATGTTAAAATCTCGGATCTTTTTCCAAGTTACGCTTCCTCTGGACAACAGCACCGAATTTTTGTTAATGAGAACCTTACAGCTTACAGGAGAAGGATGGTCGGAAAAGCCAACAAACGAAGGCAGGAAGGAACGCTTACTAGTGTTTGGACGTTGGACGGTAAGATGTACATTAAAACCTCGCCTGAAGGCGCCCCCGTAAGAATTTTTTCTGAAGAAGATCTAGATAACTTATAACTGTTTTGGAATGTTTCACGGCTGGTGGAGAGCGTCTCTACAATTTGCAAAGCAACTGAGAGATACGAACTTTTCCCGCAACAAATTATCTTTTAACCCTTTTATCAGTTTATCAGTTTTAGTATATGTCTTTCTGTTGGTATACACAAGGTTCTTTGCTCCCTTTCAGTTTATCTGTGATGCACTTTATTCTTTATTATTACAGTCGTTTGTACGCTTTACTTTGCACTAAATGGGTATGCTACATTTCAGAGACACATATCAGAATAATTTACCGTCTCATTACCCTTGGGGTGAAAACTGTTAAATTCCTCTCTCGTCTTAATAATAACAAAAGGAATGGAACTTAGAATCGGTTCAATAAACGCTAGGGGTTTAGGAGACAAGACTAAGCGACAGGAATTCTTTAACTGGCTTCGAAAAAAGCAGTTATCAATTTATTTCATCCAAGAAGCTCACTGTACGGAAAACAATATGCATGATTGGCGGGCCGAATGGGGGTACCAAGCTCTTTTCAGTTGTGGCACTAGTAAAAAGGCAGGTGTTATTATATTGTTTAACAATAACTTCTCTTTCCAAATTTCGCGAACATATTCTGATCCCGGGGGACGCTTTCTAGTTTGTGACATGACTACAAACGGGAAACAACTGACTTTGATAAACGTATACGCACCAAATGATGACAATCCCACTTTCTTTACTTCTGTTTTTCAACATTTAGACGATCTCAAGTGCGATGAGATTATAATAGGAGGGGATTACAATTTAGTGCTGGACGTTGAGAAGGATAAAAAAGGCGGACTAGCAAGAACACATAAAAGATCGTTGGAAGTTATAAATAGCTTTTCCGGTGAGTTTGACTTGATAGATGTCTGGAGAGTCCAAAACCCTGGATTACGACACTTCACATGGAGGCAAAGAAACCCAGAAATACATTGTAGACTTGACTTTTTTCTCGTAAGTCATTGTATCGCTAATAACACCACCAAAGCAGACATTGTCCCAGGTTACAAAACAGATCATTCAATGATCACCTTGCAATTATCTCTGCACAATAACCAACGAGGACGAGGATTTTGGAAATTAAACACCTCTTTTCTAAAGGATGAAGAATATGTAAACCAAATTAAAGCAGCTATAACTCAAACTAAGCACGAATATGCACAAGATAACACTGTCACACCTGGGCTATTGTGGGAAATGATAAAAATGAAAATTAGAGAAGCATCAATGAAGTATGGAAAATCAAAAAAGGAAAATATTAAGCAAAAGAAGGATGACATTGAAAAATCAATAAAAACCCTCGAGGGACGAATTGCTAATACCCTTGCAAATAACTCCCAAGATTTGTGGATGGAATTGGACATGAAAAGACGCGAACATGAAACCTTAATTGAATACCAAACAAAAGGAGCTATTATAAGATCTAAGTCTCGATGGTATAACGAAGGTGAGAAAAATACTAAATACTTTCTTAACCTAGAGAAGCGACACTGCAAGCAAGGAACAATCACTCAATTGAAAATTAACGAAAACAAGCTGGTTCAATCAGACAGAGAAATCTTACATGAGTGTGAGACTTTTTATAAAAATCTGTACCGTTCCAAAACGCAAGTGATCGACTTTCCGGAAGAGTTTTTTCCACCCACACGAGAATTATTAAATGACGAAAAGCGATCCTCTTGTGAAGGCCAGTTAACTGCTAAGGAATGCCTGGAGGCCCTAAAAGACATGGCAGCAGGGAAATCACCTGGTACAGATGGCCTACCATGTGAATTCTACATGGTTTTCTGGGAAGACATAGGAGAAACCCTCACCAGCGCTTTTAATTTCTCCTATGAAATATGTAACCTGACTATATCACAAAGGCGAGGAATTGTCAAACTCATACCCAAAAAGGAATCTGACCCTATCTTGATTAAAAATTGGCGTCCCTTAACTCTATTAAATTGCGATTACAAGATTGCTTCAAAAGCCATCGCGAAGCGAATCAAAACAGTTCTACCAGAGCTAATATCAGATGATCAAACAGGCTTCATTAAAACCAGATGCATCGGTGACAACATACGTACACTAGATAGCGTCATCAAATATACAGGTAATAAAAAAATCCCTGGACTTCTCCTTTTTCTGGACTTTGAAAAGGCTTTCGATACTCTCGAATGGTCTTTTATCAACAAAACTCTTCAACATTTTGGTTTTGGTCCCTCGCTGTCAAGTTGGGTCAGGCTCTTTTATTGTAACATCGAAAGCTGCGTATTAAACAATGGATGGACAAGCAATTTTTTTAAGCTAAGCCGAGGCGTCAGACAAGGGTGCCCTCTATCGCCTTACCTTTTCATACTCTCTGTAGAAATACTCGCTGAAGCCATACGAAATAAAAGCGAAATTAGAGGTATTAAGATACAGGATACTGAATTTAAATTAAGCCAATATGCAGACGATACGACGCTCATTTTAGATGGATCTGAACAATCCTTTAAGTCTTCGCTTTCTTTGATAGAAGCTTTTGGTAAAATATCTGGCCTCAGACTGAATGACAAGAAAACAGAAGCTCTCTGGATAGGGTCTAAAACAAACAGCAATCAAACATTTTGCCCGGAAATGAATTTTAAATGGCAAAAGGGAAAGACTAAGGCACTTGGCGTTTGGTTCGCAACGGATCGCGATGCGGCAATATCTTTAAATTACAACGAAAAGCTTACGAAAGTTAAATCTATCTTAGGATGCTGGAAATTTCGAAGACTTAGCTTAATAGGGAAAATTGTTGTTCTGAAGAGCCTAGTAGCATCGCAACTTGTATACGTACTCACATCGTTGCAAACTAAGCACCATGCAATTAAAGAGATTAATAGGATGTTTTTTAAATTCTTATGGAATGATAAAGGTGATAAAATTAAACGCAAGGTTATCATCAATGATTATTCTGAAGGTGGACTCAAAATGATCGATATTACAACTTTTAACAAATCCCTTAAAGCTACCTGGATTAAAAAATACCTGAACACAGAAAACTGCAGCAAATGGAAAGTTTTTTTTGATCTAGAACTCGCAACATATGGAGGCAACGCCGTCTTTAAAGGAAACCTAAACAAAAAAGACATTGGTAATCTAAACATAGAAGACCCTTTTGTTAAAGAAGTTATAGAAATATGGTCTGAGACCTTCTTTGAGAAAGAAATAGTGTCCAAAGATCACTTTCTAGCTCTACCTCTCTGGCAAAATTCATTAATAAGGATAAACAATGCACCAGTACTATGCAAAGATTGGCTTTCCAAAGGTATAACACAAGTAAAACATTTAATGGATGATTCTAACAACTTTCTTTCCCTTGCCAGCTTTCAAAATAAATATCAACTAAAAGTCAGACCACTAACTTTTTTTGGCATAATCTCTGCTATTAAACCTTTACAGCAACAGATTCCGAGGTCTCAGCTGAAGTATGACAATTTCATGAACACGTTCCTAAAGCACCAAAAACCATCGAGAATAGTTTACAAGAAATTAATTTCTGACCAAGCAGAACGACCTCTATTATCTCAAGAGAGGTGGCAGAAAGAAATCCGGTCCACAGCCAAGGTAAAAATTGACTGGAGAAAAGCCTACCTATTGTCTGCTGCGTGTACAAAGAGTTCCAAATTAATTGACTTCAATTTCAGATTTTTACATAGACGGCTGGCGACCAATAATTTTCTGCAAAAAATAGGAATTAGAGAGGACGGAACATGCACCTTCTGCCATGATAAAAAAGAAGATCTGTTACATTTATTCTGGGGATGTGAAAAAAGTAGAATTTTTTGGAATGACCTCTCTATATGGCTGCAGGCGTGCCACGTGCTTTCAAAAGAGAACCACTTAGGAATGGAAACGGCCTTAGGCCTGAAGCCAGACGACTCCAATTTTAAACTCCAAATTAATTTTTTTTGTCTAATGGCTAAGCACTACATTTGGATTTGCCGTTCGAAAGAACGATCCCCAACCCAAAACAACTTCTTGCTTTCCCTGAAACAGACGCACCAATTGGAAAACAACACAATAAGAAATTCAAAGAAATGGAAGCCACTTCTGTCCCCGCTGCAACGAGTCTCCTAAACCCTTAACCTTAACCTTGAATTTTTAAATATTGATTCCTCTATTTTAAAACTATCATTATAAATGTAACCCTAAAGGAAAGAGATGGTTTTTAGAAGTGCTAGAAGTCGTATGTCATTTATTTATTTTATCTATTATTATTCTTTTCTTTTTTTTTTTTTTTCTTTCTTTTTCTTCTCATGTTAGAAAACGTAATTTTAATGCAATTAGTGCTTAGTAGTGCTGTAATTCATGTCACGTTCGTATTGCAATACTCATTGTATCGTTTACTGTAGTTTGCAATGTTTTATGGTGTAAGTGTGCATATTTAAAAAATAAAAGTTAAGGTATTGATTGACTTGGGTCCCCTGCAGGCGAAAATTTGAAACACACCTGAGCATTTTACCGTTAACCGTGAGAATAAGTGTCTCAAATCCATGTGTCCTTGATATCTGAGATGGTGACAGCATCATCACCTTTGTTTTCTTCGGATTCGGAGCTAAGTTGCATTCTAAGGACCAATCTGGCAGCTTGTTTAGCGCGTCTTGAATCACCGACTGGCTAACTTCAAGATCAATGGCATGAAATGAGTATGCATCGTCGTATCGTCCGCGTACTGATGACATACAACTTCACATGGAACGGCAGAAGATAGATAATTCACGTAGAGGTTGAACAGAGCGGGTCCTAGAATCGATCTCTGAGGAAACCCGTGAGTAGTACTGATTTGTGCTGATGAGCAGTCATCAACTTGCACAAACTGTTTTCGGTCCGTTAAGGTGTCTCAAACCAGTTTCAACGCTTCAAGAGATCTTGTTATTAGGAGGATTGACACTACAACACTTTATCACGTAACAGCAATGTTGTAGTACCGTGTGAAACACCAATTATTGTTGAACAAGATGCAGTCATTTTTGTGGCTTAACAAGTTACCATGGCACCACGAAAGCCTTGCAAAAACACCCTATATTTTGGATTTAGCTGCTCATATCTCAAAAACGAACTAGGTGACCCCAATTTTTTATGGCACAAAAGTGATCAGCAGGCCAAGATAAAACTTCTGCAAAGTTTAAAAAAATTATGTGGAGCGGATTCAGGGCTACCTTCAATTTTCAATTATTTAAGGTGGCTCTAAATCCGCTCGACAGATCTTTTTTAAACGTTGCAGAAAGTTTTATTCTGGCATGCTGATTACATTACAAACACATAAAATGGGGGTCGCCGAGTTCGTTTTTGAGATATGAGAAGCTAAGCCAAAATATGGGGTGTGTTTTCAGGGCTTTCCTGTTGCCACGGTAATCTTTTACGTCACAAAAATGACCGAATCTTTTTTAGCAATAATTGGTATTTGATATGGTACCCTAACATTGCTGTTAAGTTATAAAGTGTTGAAGTGTCAATCCTTCTAATAAGAACGTTTCTTTCAAGTGTTGAAACTGGTTTGAGCCACCTTAAATAACTTGCTATCCACTGCAGGGCGGACCTCGAGAAACCCATTTGGTGCAGCTTAGACAGGATTTTTTCGAAGGCAACAGTGTCGAAAGCCTTAGAGAAGTCAGTCATGACGGCCAGTGTAATTTCACCCCTTTTCATGGCCTTTATAATATCATCCCTTATCGCCAATATTGTGATTGTAGTGGAGTGACACTTCCGATATGAACTGATGTTAGATTGTAAGATGGCATTCTCGGTGAGAAAATCAGTAATTTGGCTGAAAGCCAATTTCTTATAAACCTTAGATAATACATGTAAAATGGAGGTGGGTCGGTAGTTTGTCCGTGGCTCACCCACCTTAGGAATCGGACTAATGAGCGCAGTCTTCCACAACAGGGGATATTCGTTCCTGTTAAGGCATGAGTTGATGATATTCGTAAGAGGAGAGGCCAGGTACTCGGCCGCCAGTTTGACAAACTTAGCTGGTATGTTATCAGGTCCAGTCGAGCAATCCGATCACAGTCCCGATCGCGTTGGATCAGATGTACCCAAGGGTCACTTCTTGGACCGATTCTCTTTCTATTATTTGTAAATGACATGCCAAATGTAATTGATAGTGCGACGCTGGATTTAGTTTCTCTTACCACGTGGTCCTTGTCAAATGAATTGTATTTTCAGCCTACAAAGTGCAGTAATCTGCGTATATCTAGGAAGCGTATTGGTCCATATCGTAGCTATAGTATAAATGGCAGTGGAAGTTGTGTCAAGTGAAAAAGCCTGATTTGGGGGTAGTGATCGTAAATGACACCTCTTGGAAGGATCATATACTCATGATAGTTGCTAGAGCAAATAGGTTACTGGGCTTTATTAGAAGGAGCTGCACAGGAATTGTCTGCAGTTTTGCGCTGTTGCGTCTTTACTGTTCATTAGTGCGTGCGCTCTTTTGCTATTGCTCTCAGTTATAGGCACCTCAGTCTGTTATCAGCAATTTATTCCTAGTTGAAAAAGTGCAAAGAAGACCTACAAAATAGTAGTGACGTATCTTATAAAGATCGCTTAATCAAACTGATGTTATTGCCGCTTATTTACTGGCTTGAATATCTCAATCAATCAATCAACAAATAGATAAATCTTTTCCGGAAAAGATTGCGTGACGGACTAAAACGTGCACCTAATTTAGCCCTCTCCTTCCTTAAGTTTGAAATCATGACTCATAGCGGAGCTCTGACGACCTGAAGGGATCATGGCTAGCGGTATTTCTTGTAGGCTCGTATGACGACGACGCCTTCCAATAAATGATGATGATAATAATAATAACAATAATGATAATGATAATAATAACAACAACAACAACAACAACAACAATAATAATAATAATAATAATAATAATAATAATAACAATAATAATAATAATAATGATAATAATAATACTGTATTTATATAGCGCACACATCCACTATTTGCTCGAGTCGCTTTTCACCATATATCACTAAAATTACATATTTACATCAAGGAACTTACAAATTACAATGGTAGCAGCAATCATAACAACTATGATAGTACACTCAACAAAACTACTGAATTCTGATTGGTCGAGAGCAGTACAATTAATCCCAAATTGTCCTCAGTAGAAGTACCTTTTAAGTTTCCATGGAAACGACGCGTAAGCACAATCAGAATTGAGTAATTTTGTTGAATGTACCATAAATAAAAAATCGCACGATCTTGTCGTACAATCCGTGATTAATAGGTACTCGAGATTTTTGAGAACTTTCAAAATCAGCTCGAACCTGCAATTTTCCGGCGAAATCTCCAACAGCGATTGAGTGTAACAACTATTTTCATAAAATAATTAAGATAGTACGCGCACTCTCATTAGTCAATAGCTTTGTTTCGCTGAGGGTATATAAACATGGCTGTGACATGTGTTGTCAAAAGCGCGTTTTGATTGGCCGATAGGATATTTAAGCATGTATCAAGAAAATCTCTTTCAATCAAGAAGTTAAACAACGGTATTTTCCGTCATTTGTCAAATTCTTTTGAGAAATATTTTACAAAAGCAGTAGAGGACTTTTTTCCGTGTTTACATAGCCTCATCTAAGCACTCGGGGAGTTGGGAGAATTCGACAAACTATCCTGTAACTGGATGGGTACGAACGGTTACAAAGTCAAAACAGAAAATGACTGTTTCATTGTTATATGCTCACGTTGTCTTCAAAACCTAAAAGATGGTGATTTGACGTTGCCGTTTTGTGGAGTACGGCAGAGAAATGCACGGAAATTCGTGGTGCATGTGCAGAACGAGTATTTTTCCTTTTTTAACTAATAATATTCTTGCTTTGTGGTGTTGCCGTAGCCGTAGCCGTCGTCTTTGCTTAAACTCCCTAATAACAAGACAAGTGCAGAGAATAATTCAAGCGGAAAGGTTTGTTGGGGTGACAGGAACTTAAAGATTTGCATGGTCCTTGCCTTCTGCTTGACACTCTCCTGAGCTCTTTTTCTCTTTTTGTTTACCCACAGATAGTCTCGTCCCGCACCAACTTTAACAGAGTGTTGCATGTCATTGTACGGTTTGCTATCAAAGCGTTATCAGCTTTGTCTTGCCTGCTGCATGGCGTTTGTCATCTTCACTGCTTATTCAAGTAAGAGCTCTGTTTATATTTTGTGGTTGCTCTCTCTATAGCTCATTCTGTGAAGAGAGCAACCGGGAACATTAAGCGATTTCAATAGCTCATTTTACTTTGGTTTACTTAGTGACCTGGCCCTACGGTGGAGGAATAAAAGTTGTGCAAAAGGGGATAGTTTCTAAAGAAACTGTGGCACTGCGTCGGTGGGGAAGTAGTAAATAAAAATTTGGTTTTATCAACGGAGTTGATAATGCAAATTGGCCACCGTACAGGGATTTAAAATAGCTGACGTTTCGAGCGTTAGCCCTTCGTGAGAACGAATCGAAGAATTATGGGTTGTTTGTAGTTTTTATAGTAGAGTAGGAGCTGTGCTATTGGTGGTAACTTGGGGGCAGCGTGAAAAACAGGAATACATTAGGTAAATGAAAAGCGTTTGTTAGTATCGTGGGGCTTGAGGGTGCCGATTTTGAAGATGAATTTTTGTTCCAGATTCTTGCGGCTTTCCGTCGTACCTAGATGTAAGGAAAGGTCGCAGATAACCATGTGTTGTTTGGAGTGGTTAGGGAGATTAAAATGACGAGCGACTGGCTTAGATGCACCCTTGTCATTCTTCTCAACATCGCGAAGGTGTTCGCGGAATTAGTCGCCTAGTCGTCTACCTGTCTCGCCAATGTATAATTTATTGCGAAACGTACATGAAGGATTTTATTATTCTGACAAAAGAATTATATTACGAGAGTACTTAAACGTAACCATGGATCCAGATCTAGACTGCTCGGGTGGAAATTCAGTTAAGTGTGTGGAGGACATTTTGATGAATTACGATTTAGTAGACGTCGACATCTGGAGAACCCGTAATCCCGATAGAGAGAAATTTACTTGGAGACAAAAAAGCCCAATTATCCAGAAACGCCTTGATTATTAGCTCATTAGTGATTCGTTACAAGATGATGTAGCAAAGGTTGACATAGTGACAGCCATAAGAACGGATCACAGTACAATAACCTTAGAAATCGATAGTCTGGATGATCAGTAGCGTGACCCATCTTTTTGGAAATTCAAAAACAGTCTCTTGGATGACGCTTTGTTTGTTCAGCGTTTACGTAAAACTTTCTTAAGTGGCTCGATAAAATTTGTTTTCTGTATTGATGTGAGAATTAAATGGGATTGGATGAAATACAAAATTTGCGAGGAAAGTATATCTTTTAGTAAATTGAAAGCTCAAGAAAGGAGAAGGAAAATCGAAACAATTGAAATAGGCTTACAATATGCGAAGAGAGAATTGTACAATCACCAACGCAAGAAAATCTTGCCAACCTGGAATCGGCTAAAGCAGAGTATGAAAAATAATATGACTACATTGTAAGAGGCTCAATCATCCGATCCCGTGCTACATGGTACGAACAGGGGGAAGGGAACAGCAAGTATTTCTTGAATTTAGAGAATTGTGATAAGAAGAAAAGCTGCATAAGAAAACTTATTAGAACAAATGGAGAAGAGACTACTGCCCCGAGCACTAGTACGAATGAAATTTACAGTTTTTACTCGGAAATTTACGACGAACAGTGACCATTCAACTTGTCGCTTTCTTGAAAATTTCTCTCCATCTCCCAAGTTAACTGACGTGTGAGGGCCAGTTAACATATTCCGAATGCAGGGGCACCCAACGACCAATTTGTTGTAAAATATATTATTATACCCCAGTTAATGAAAATAAATGTTATAAAGGCATTTTCAGGTGTTTTTCAGTGTTTCTGGGAAAACATTATCTGTTCCTTTTTCCCAGCCAGCTAGATAAAATTGGTTGGTTTCCCAGCCAGGAATTCCGCGCGCTTTCAAATCCCTCGATCCAAAACGACCGAACAAAAGCGACAAAACCGGGACAAAACAGGTTTTTTCCGCAAGCGCAATCACTATGACCAGCCGTCGTATGTTTGGGAGAGGGAAGGGGTTTTTTTTTTTTGTCGTCCTCAGTCTTCTTGCAGAGTTTCTACAGCTAGCTCGGATTGAAATGCTAGAAAAAGTCAGTAATTTCCAGGCAAAACCTCTATCAATAACAAAATTTCCCAGCCAGCTCATCGAAACACCTGTATTTTTGCCAGCCAGCAAGATTCCTCTGGGGAACAGATAATGTGAGGAACAGATTCGTTGGGTGCCCCTGCGAATACTTCAAGGTTTTGCCGACCTTCAACAACACTAAAACTCCTGGGAACGATGGGCTCACAGTAGAATTTTACAAGTTCTTTTGGCCAGAAATTGGATTGCTTCTAGGTGACTCCTTGAATTATGCCTATTTGCATGGAGAATTATCAACGACGCAAAAACAAGCCGTAATAACTTTACTTGAGAAAAAGGACAAAGACAGGAGATTGATCAAAAACTGGAGACCGATTTCTCTAGTAAATGTTGACGTAAAGTTAAAGCGCACAGATTTTATCAACCCAATTAATTGATAAAGGAGGCTTAAAAATGCCCAGTATTGAGTCTGTGATCCCTGCCCAAAGAATAATCTGCATGAAGAGATATCTGTCCACCGATCCTGCTAGCTGGAAGTTTTTTTGATTTTTATCTTAAAAAGGATGTTTTTCTCGGGATTGTAGAAACGAGCGATAGTATAAACATCCTAATCAATTACATTGTCCTTGAAAGTAAATTTTTTATTTATCGCTGTAAGCTAAATAAGGGCCCTCTAAAATTAAGATTGTTAGTCGATAAATTTAAGAAAACGTTTGAAACCGAACGCGTTATTGCGAGAAAAAGCAACAAAATCCATTTCCACGACAAGAAATGGAAACCTCTTATTCCATCAATACAATGAAAACAATAGTAGCTGTTATCCTAATTTCGTTTTTTATAATTCCCGTACACTTTATTTATTTATACTTTTTATATCTCTATTTTTATTTAAATTTGTTAATTAATTCTTGGTTGTAGTGTAGTGTAGTGTAGTGTAGTGTAGCATAGTTTTCGTTGCAGTTGGTAATTAAAGTAACTTGTGCAAGTATTGTAAGCCCTGTCTATATATTTTTCTACGTTTTTGTATTATATACCTGTAAAGTCAAAAAAATTAAAATTAAAAAAAAAATAAAAAATAACGTACAGGTTATGCAATAAATGACATTTGCGGAGTTATATATACATGTGAAACGATCGGTGATCTTAACAGATCGCTTAGGTTCCGATATCTTACTAGTGTTAAGAATGAAAAGACAAGTTTTGCATCGTGAGCGCGCACATTTGAAAGTGCCGGGTTCCTCGTTAGTTTTGAGCGCGCTTCTAACTAAAAAGTTGCCTATGTTTTTGTCGCATTTGAATGTAATAAGTGGAGGTTGCGAAAAGATTCTACCAGTCTCGGGATCATTTTGGAGTCAATTTAAAGTCATTAAGAATGATACTTCTGACTGTGTGATTATGAGGATGGAAAGGAATGGAATTCTGTCATTATTATCCTTTTGTGACGTTTGTAGTGCTGACTGTCGATCAAATTTTTGGGCACGATGATGGCCCTCTTTGACCACAGAGACAGGATAGCCACGTTTTTCGAAAAACTGGCACATCCTGGTTTGCTGGAAAAGTCGGAGTCATCACTGCAGAGACGTCGAAGTCTAAGAAATTGAGAATAAGGAATGGAGTTCTTCACATGTGATGGATATGACGATGAATACAATAAATAACTGTGAGAATCTGTAGGTTTGTAGTGCACACTGGTACATAAACCG
>NC_090896.1:23912133-23937133 GCF_036669925.1 Montipora capricornis
CAAAGAGATTTTACTCGTGATTGTTTACAATTACCCATTTTATGACAGTATTCCATATTTAAGCGCTCTTTACAGACCTGCATTTCCTCATCTTTTGTTCTGTGGTCCATCACATAACACATCACGTCCTGGGATACTCACAGTCGACATTTTCAGAGGAGTCCTGGGATATGAGTGCCTGGGTAAAGCAATGCGGGAGCATCCGGGATATCGAGGTTATTTTTATATCAATGATGACGTTATACTAAATTATTGGAATTTTGTAGACTTTGATTGGGAAAAGATCTGGGAATCTTCGTCATCTTTTGGCTCTACTCCCGTTTATGAACCTGCTAATAGTAATTGGTATTGGTGGATATCTCCATATGGTTTAAATAATTGCCGTAGAGCTTACGAAGACGTAGCCAACATGAACTTAGGCGCAAAAAAACTGAACGTGAAATATCATGTAAGCATGCTTTCCAAAAATAGTAATGGGAGTCTGCGGTGCTTCAGCGGTCGCTCTGATATTTTGTACATCCCTCGAAAACACACCAGAGTCTTTTCAATTCTTTCAGAAACGTTTTATGAGAGAAAAGTTTTCTTAGAAATTGCAATCCCGACTATGATTCGTTTCCTGGAACGAAACGAGAACATTGGTCGACTTCCGGGGTATTACATACCAGGAGACGTTAGGCGGAATGACCCCCGAGTGAGTGACAGCAGGTTTTTCTGGTTTGTTTATTTCCCGAAAAAAACGTTATGGTTCATTCACCCGTTCAAACTTCATGGTCATGAAATGGATAGCAAATTTAACTTAGTAATGTTAAAATTTATTCTCATTGAAAAAGTCAAATTACTAACAGACTGTAAACCATCGATTCCGTTATCAGGTTGATAGTAATAAATTTCTTGAAGATAATTTTTTTTCGGGAAAGCGCCAGCTGAACAAAGTAGAAGTGCCGGATCTTGGGAGATCTGACTCACGAGCCCATGACTGGGAGTCTCTCGATGCACTACATCCTTTGGTCAACCTTTGCGCGTATCTTTCTATTTTTAGAACTAATCCTTTAGTAGGAGACTCACATTCAAATTAATTTATATCAGTATGCACAATTTGCATACATTGTTTGTGCTATTTTTGTCTTCGTTTGACAATAACTTTATTCTGATTGGCCATTCTAAACAGAGGGTGCAGAGACGAAGAACTCGTGGCGTTCTAAAAATAGAAAGATACATGCAAAGGTTCCTGACCATGGGCTTTCGCCAGCAAATGATTTGACTAAAAATAAAATAATGATGCAAAGCTGGAAGTACGGCTGTGAGGATGTATTTTTTTTGACGGTTTTTTAAAAATAAAGATCTACGCAATAGTGACGATAAAAATGTAGACTATAATAGTAATAAAACTTATCTAAATATCCAATTAAGGGATAAAGTTATAATAAGAGCTTTATCTAAGTTAGATATAAAATTATAATAATAGCATTGCAAATAAAAGCTATAGTGAGATTTGTATTTCTATTAACAAAAAGCAACCCTAAAGAGATGTGTCTTGAGTTGACATTTAAGGGAGCTAAGGTCCGAGATTGATAGATTGGTTTGACAAGACTTCGTTTATACACGTCATAAATCGAGTCCCATTGTGTGAGTTCCATAACTTGTACCAGGGCGCTGCTTGTACTGATGGTGTGTCTCGCGGCAAATTAAAAATTAGCCTTCCGGCACGACAGTGCAGGGCTTGCAGGGATTTGATATTATCCAGGTTGTTACAGTTCCCCCAGATAGCGATGCCGTATGTCACTGAAGGGAGAATCACCTTAAAGTATAGGTCAAGAAGTGATTTTCTCTTAAAAAAAGAGCACTTTTTCAATAAGTTCAATTTCTTGACAAAGTTGTTCCTTAATTCCTTAAGATGATTCGTCCAAGTAAGCTTTCTGTCGATCGTTATAATGCCCAGCAGTCTTGTAAGATAGACCCATGCAACGTTGACATTCCCAATGGTGATTAAAGGTAGTGGACCAGTGAAGGATCCCCGGTGGAACAACATCACTTCACATTTTGAAGAGTGCGGTTTTAATGAGTTTGTCATACACCATTTGTTAAACTCATTCAGTGCGTTATTTAGTAGGTTACATGCTTCATGAACGGTGGATCCAATACAGTAAACTGTAGTATCGTCCTCATACAGGTAGAGATTGCCTGATGTCACAGCCTCTGGCATGTCATTGGTGTATAAACTAAACAAACACGGGCCCAATACCGATACTTGAGGGATGCCGCACGTCACATTTAGCTCCTCTGATTGAGTGGAGTTCACAACCGTAGCCTGTGTCCGGTGGTGCAGATAATCTGTAAGCCAAGAGAGCAGGTTGCCTTCAATTCCAAATTTGATTTTCAATTTAAGTAACAGGGTACGATGAGAGACGCAGTCTAAGGCTTTTCGAAAATCAATAAAAGCAGTAGCAACTACTAAATTATTATCAACAGCTTGTCTCCAACTTTCTGTTAAATGGACAAGTAATAACTCGGTCGAGTGACCCTTACGGTAGGCCCATTGCTTTTCAGTCAGTAGATCGCATTCCGTAACATGTTTCAACACTGACGGTGTCTGATATACACGATTCCAAGCTTTTACTTGGTACACTTAGTAGTGAAATAGGTCGATAGTTGCTTTTGTCAGTTGGATCGTCCTTTTTAAACACCGGGCTTAAGTGAGCTTTTATCTATTCATTATAAACTTCCCCTATGGTAATGCTCCTTGCATACAGCTTAGTAAGCGGCGAAACAACTGCTGGCTCGGCTAACCGTAGCAATTTGGGGGTAATCCCATCAGGTCCCGCAACCATATTTGGTTTTAGGGCCTTAATTTTCCTGGATACCGACTCCTCAGGAATTGAACAGGAAGAAATTGTTTGAACTGGTGAGCCATCACTACTCACTGCCCTTCGTGTACAACTGGGGCTTCTTGAGATCTCTATACCCACGGTTGCGATGAAAGCGTTCATCAGGTTCGCCTTTTCGTCGTCACGAACAGTAGGCGTTTTATCATCCCGCCTTATTGGTTCAATATGCTGTCTTCTCTTAGCATTCGCCGCTTTAGAGAGTACCTTCCAATACGCAGCAGTTGATTTCGCGGAATTTATCTTTTCACAAAAGAATCTACTCTTTGGTCGTCTCAGGTCGCCTGTTATCTCATTCCTGACTTTCTTGTAATTCGCCCCGGCAGTTTCGTCTTTGGTGTTCACGGCGGACCAAAAAAGCTTATACCTGTAATTCATCTTTCTCCTTATTTCATTCGTAATCCACGGGTCGCTTTTACTGCGGATTTTGATTTTTTTAAATGGAGCGTGTTTATCGGAGATTTCATTGAACATCAAGCTCCACGCCCATTGCACATCATCTTTATCCTCGAAGTCGTCCGCTTCGTGGAATGGTACATAAGAGAGGTCTGCTTGGAATTCCTTTATGCTAAAATTCTGAAAATTTCTAATGGTGAAAATTCGTGGAGGCGGACGCCTTTGTCTCAGTTTTAGAGTGGCGTAAACCAAGCTGTGATCAGAGATTCCCACCGGTAACGCACGTTTTATCTTAAACACTTCTGGTTTGGTGGTAACAATTAAGGCAATCAATCTCTTTGTTTCAAGTGTTACTCTAGTAGGTTGTTGGACAATGTTTTGCAAATCGAACTGCTCGAATAAGTGGAGTAGTTTTCGTGTCTTACTCCGCACATCGGACCCCGTTTCGCCACAAGTGTTCAGTAAATCACAATTAAAATTGCCCAGTAAGATAACGTGATCAGTCTTCATCCATGCTTTTTCAAGTGTTACGTATGCATCCTCGAAGAAAGTAGGGCATTCGAGCCCCGATCTGTACATGACAGCAAACAAGACATTGGCTGTTGGAAATTTAGCCTGGACCCAAATAGCCTCTAGATTTTTGTTGCTCAGATCTTTGCGGTGAATGGCATTTCGCTAATTTTTATAATAGATCACGCAATCACCACTTTTGCGTTTCTTTCTGTCATGGCGGAACATCTTCATATCTTCAATTTCTAGGTCGTTATCAGACACAGATTTATCCAGGTGTGTTTCAGTAATGCCATTTAAATCAAAGTTACACACATATTGCAATGTCCTCAGCTCTGCCATCTTGTTCCGTATACTGCCAATATTAAGATGTGCGATGAGTAGATCTGTAGGTGTCGAGGCAAGTTTTGAGGCAGTATGTTCGAGGTAGTCAACAACAATCTCGTCGCTATCCAGTGTTGCTTCTTGCGAATTGTTCCTCGATAGATCGAGATCGCCGCTAGGATGCTCGAAGAAGGAATCATTGAATTTCGGTAAAGAGCCGAAAAGACAAGTCCAAGGGAGGCTAAAATTTTCGAGATAGTATTTGTCGGCTGCGACAACGTGCGGCCTCACGTGACTTTGGGGACCGAGAGGACGAGTACATCAGAGACCAGTTAATTGATAAATGTTATTCTGCGAAGTTGCGTCGAAAGTTTCTTCAAAAAGGGAGCAGCGTTACTTTGAATGATCTCTTAATAACTGCTAGAGCTCAGGAAGCAGTTGATTTACAAATGGTGGCAATGGAAGGGAACGCTAATTCAGAACAGGTCAATAATGTCACTGATACTGTGTTGAATAGGAATGTTGACAGGAGGAATTGTTTTAACTGTGGCCGGGATGATCATTTTGCAAGGAATAGAAGATGTCCTGCAAGGGGTCGTAAATGTGACCAGTGAAGTGCAGGGGGAAAGACGAGGTATCAATAGCTGAGGTACGGAAGTTGAGCCAAAGATAACTGATAGCGGCAAGAAGACAAACACACATTATGTACATGGTGATGGCGATGGAAAAGAAAGTGCAGAATAGGATGAAAGACCCGGCACTGGTCCTGAGTATGTATTTTCTGTAGGAGATGATACACACCGAGTAATGGAGTAGTAACCCTGCGTGTTGGAGGTGTCCATTTGCCAAGTGTCCTAATTGACTCTGGTGCGACAAGCAACCTGCCAGGCAAACCAACGTGGGAGTGGCTTAAGACTCAGAGAATTCAATGCAAAGCCCGAAAAGAGGCCAAGGTCTTATTTGTGTATGGGAACACTAAACCGCTACCAACCTTAGGAGCATTTCCTGCTCATGTCATGTGTTCTGACTCTGATACTACTGTTGAAACTGACTTTGGGGTTATAGATGGAGATGGCAGGACTCTACTATGACGAGACACGGCGGAAAAACTGAACCTATTACGCATTGGACCCACCCATTCTGTGAACAGTGTTGAGGTAGAGACCACAGATCAAGACATAAGGGATAAATACAAAGAACTGTTTAACGGGGTGGGTCTCTTGAAGGGCTAAGAGTTGAAACTTAACGTCGATACTTCTGTAAAACCGGTTGCACAACCCGTCCGTAGAATCCTATTTGGTGTGAAGTGGAGCAAACGTTAGATGAGTTGCTAGCTTGTGGGATCATAGAAGAAGCACCAGAGGGACCAACCAGTTGGGTCTCCCCACTTGTGTTTGTACCCAAACCTGATGGTGATGCTAGAATTTGACTTGACATGAGGTGCGCCAACCAAGCAATCATTAGAGAACGTCAGCCCATCCCCACAGTTGAAGAAGTCCTCCAAGACTTGAATGGCAGCACAGTATTTAGCCGTGTAGACCAGAAGTGGGGGTTTCATCAGAAACTCCTTGCAGAGGAGAGTAGGCACGTGACGACATTTGTGACCCATCGCGGTCTTTATAGATATACCCGTCTCATGTTTTGGGTGACCTAAGCACCCGAAAAATATCAACAAATCATCCGGGATGTATTGCGTGGTTGTGAAGGGGTCATCAATATTGCGGATGACCTAGTTATTCATGGTAATGGTGCTTCGCAGCATGATGAGAGGCTTTTTGTTGTGCTCAATCGGTTAAAGGAGGTGGGTTTGACATTGAATGGGGAAAAATGTGAGTTCAGGTTACCAAGGTTGACATTGTTTGGTCACCAAGTGACACAGAATGGGGTAGAACCTAGTGAGGAGAAGGTTGCCGCAATCCGGAATGCAGATCCCCCGAAGCACGCCAGCGAGGCACGATCACTCTTGGGTGTGGTCCAATTTGTGTCTAAGTTCATTCCAGACCTGTCCACTGTTGCAGAACCTATCCAGAGATTAACTCACAAGAATGTGGAGTTCAAATGGCAGTCAGAACAACAGGCTGCATTTGACAGGTTGAAAGAACTGATCACAAGCACAGGTGCATTAGCTTACTTTGATGTAAACAGCAAGACAAGGATTGTGGCAGATGCACCACCTGTTGGTTTAGGTGCGGTGTTGACTCAGTTGCAAGAGGTTGAGTGGAGGGTTATTGCTTATGCTTCAAGAGGTCTGACAGATGTAGAAAGGAGGTACAGCCAGCAAGAGAGAGAAGCCCTGGCGTGCAAAAAAATTGTGCAAGAGTTGACATGGTTGTCAAGCTGTCAGCGAATATTCCGCTCCAGAACCAATGGCGCGAGCTTACCCACGAAGCGGACCGTGGCAAGATTGTGCTGCAGACATATTAGGCCCTCTACCCGGCGGAGAGAATTTACTTCTTATAATGGACTATTATAGCAGATATTTTGAAGTAGTTATCCTGAGGTCAACCACAAGCACAAAGGTCATCGACAGCCTCCAGCCAATATTTGCTCGGTTTGGAGTTCCCCACACACTTAAAACGGACAATGGCCCTCAGTTCGTTTCAGAGGAGTTCAAAGCCTTCCTTGCGGAAAACGGGGTAGAACACCGAACAACTCCCCCTCTGTGGCCCCAGACGAATGGGGAAGTAGAACGTCAAAACCGCACTTTGTTGAAAATGATCCAGGTAGACCAAATTGAAGGGAAAGACAAGAGCTCCACAAGTTTTTAACTGCTCACAGGTCCACTCCCCAAATGACAACTGGTGTGACACCATTATTCTTAATGTTCGGGAGAGAAATGCGATCGAAGTTGCCAGAGTTGAGACGTGAGGCACCCATCACCAATGAAGACGTCCGTGACCGGGACCGGTCAAGAAAGCTGGCACAGAAAGATTATGTGGACACAAAGAGACATGCAGTTTAGAGTCAAGTGGAAGATGGAGATCAAGTATTAATGAGAAACACCAAAACAAACAAATTGTCCCCAAACAACGACCCCAGTCCTTGTGAAGTCATAGACAGAAATAGAGGGGAAGTCACATTAAGGAAGAAAGATGGCGTGGAAGTAAAACGGAATGTGTCATTTGTTAAGAAGTACCAAGAGAATAGTACTACAGAGTCAGAACGAGTGGTACCACTTCAGCCAATTGCTAGCTCATTACAATCAGCAACACCACTTCAGCCAGTTACTAGCCAGCCAATTGCTAGTCAGCCATTGCTATCCCAGTTTCAGTACAGCAGACAGTTAACCCAAGTTCACTTATGCTTAAAACAAGCCCGAGACCAACTCGAACTATTAGACTTCGTAATGATTTGATGATTATGAACTGTCAAAGGCATGACAGGACTTTGTTATTGGTGAAGCGTCTTACAGCTGTACTCTGTTTATCATGTTAAACTTGATCTCTTTATCCAGTATTTAAGTTTTCGTATTCGTTCATTTTGGAGATTTCATTATGCTCTTAAAAAAAACAAAAACAAAGGAGGGATAAAATGTATCGAAACCGGATGTTTGAGTCAACCGGAACCTTATGTATTGGACATCCCACAATGCCATGTGTGCTCGAGTGGAAGTGTTGTAGAGACCAGAGAAGCATCTTGTATGTGTATGTTCGGTTTCTGTTTTCATCCTGTAACATCGTGGTCGTCAAACGTTAAAATACAGAATTCAACATCTGTGTTTGAGACAGCATTTTTAAAATTGCTTAACATACAAATCAATTTGGCCATAATATGGATTTTGACCATGTCATTATAGTTGACAGGGCAACTGACTATTACAAGAAACTTCCTGTAGGCTTGGCATTCAAAGAGGATCAAAATGCGGGGAATAAACATATAGTACACCCTAATATTTATAATTCAATTGCATAATGTTCCTTACCTTTTGGAGTAATCACATGTACTTGTAGTCATACACATACACAAATGTGAATCGTTGAAAGAAGCTATCTCTTTTTTGTTAAATTGAAACTGACAATGACCGCAAATGTTTGGTCGAAATGCCTTTATGAAAGTTTTTAATGAATGTTATTTGACATTAAAAAAAAAAATCAGTGTCCGAAATTTCTCATAATAATTATGTAAACTGCTGATAGCAATTTCAGCATATTTAGAGTAAAATACATTAAACCTCATTCCTAGGAGTCAATGGGTTAAAGAAGATATAGTTTTTGAGTGGATGTATGGATTGTCAAGTAAAGTTTAAATGGGTCAATTATTATCGAAATGCACCTTTGTTGTTAAGTCTACAATTTACACTGCATCAGATGATCATAAAATTCTAATATATCAATTTTTGAAACGGTATTTAGTGACATTTTTCCAAGGTAGATGAAATATAAAAAACTAGACGCTCCATAAAGCGTACACTGGGTTGCCTGTGGTAAGTGTTACACAAACTAGATGCTCGGTGAGCGTACACTGAGCGTACACTTTTTCAAGTCGGGTGTCATTAAGACCATTTAAGGGGTCACTCAGAAGTCATACCAGCAGAGGCCCATTGGCTCACACGTTCATACGACGAAAGAGATCCTTGTCCGAGCTTAAAAACCTGGTTACCGGCCTATTAATTAATCATTTGTCAGAAAGAAATTCCTGTCATCTTTCGAAAAAATAGACACGCACAGGAGCCCATGACACACATTGCTTACCTGTGGTAGTGAAGTAACAGCGCTTTATTCCATATTGTCTACTGAGCTGCATTTTGTCTTCCAGGAGATTCAAGTTGTCTTTGCGTAATATGTAGCTCTAACAGTGCACGATATTGTTTAGGTATTGTATATCATTGTGCAATGGTAGAAGTCTTAGGTAAATAGCCCTCTGAGAAGACATGTGGTTACTAGCAAAGTACAGAACCCAGAAAGATTGAAGAAAATAAAAGGGAATCGAGAAACATTGGCGTCTGGGCTGACATGTTGATCACTTTCAAGTTCCCGCACAACTTCTTTTCACCACAAGTTTAAGCGTGCACTCTGAGCAGCTGACGGCTTTAATTTGTAATACAAAAGTTCACTGAAGTTAAACCCTGTCCGGCGGATGGGTGACCTAAAAATATACCACTTCGTATAACAGAAGCATTGGACCGAAAATTCTATTTTAACGCCAAAAAAGGCGAACTAAGCAAGGTACAGATTTTGTTACCTTGCTTTATGCAAAACAAATATTGATACACAGTGTTAGGAAGAGCAGAAGGAAGTTTTCAGGACGGTCGATCGAGAATGAGATATTTTGCCATCAGCAATTAAATTTACAACATGAAAACAACATTAATTTTGAACTGCGAACATAAAAAGTTACGATCAACGACAAACATTTTGGGGGATTTTTGCTACGTTCAATTTTATTGTACTTTTGGCTGCACAAGCAAATCGCAAAATCGAAAGTGACATCGAATTCAGCGGGCGCGTGATCAAGTTACCGCGGCGTGTTTACTCGCGAAACATGTGTCAAATGATGGCAAGACACAAGGTTTTTGTTTTTGTTAGTTTTCTTTTTCTTTCAAGTGTTATAAAGTTTGACAGGAAATGTGCGAATTCAACACAAAGATCACAATCGCCCAATTCTTGAGGTTGATTCTGCAAAGTCAAAAATTTACTCTCCAAGATGAGGTTCTTTATCACCACTTTATTATTCATCAGCGTCACAATTTTTTTGCTGATTTTGGGGCTCATTTTGTTGAAACACAAACACGCTTCCAACAGACCTGTTTATTTTCGTGATCAGAGCACTACCACAAAAATCCTCCCGTATCACACTTCTACCCAGGTATGCAAATTTGTTCAGATCGAAAATTAAACAACATGATATTAAAATTAACAAAGGCTGGAAATATCGCAAAATCCTTTTCCAGCGAAAACTTTATTGAAACAAACAACATAGTTGCTATTAGAGGCAAAAACCCTTCCTAGTTTCAATTGCGTGCGTGCTAAGTCGCGTCATTATGTTTCTCCTACTCTTTTAAAACGGATGTATTTATCTCTTATTTACTTTTTTTTTTACCCCAAAAGCTCTCTGTGACATTCGTTTTATGATACAAACCCTTTTTCATTCAGTTTACAGTTATTCCGTAGTTGGAGTAGTGGTTCCCTTTAATGTCTAGTCCCTCGGAGACTAGTCAGTTTGTTTTTCCTCCAGTCTCGATGTCTCCCTTGGATTTCGTCTTTGGAAGCATAAAAGGGAGCTTAAACACGAAGAAGCACTATAAATGGGGTGGCTTCATGCTCTGCCTTTGTTCGACTTCATTCAAGCACGACTGATTAATTATCCAAGATGGTGATCAACAAACCAGTAGTGTAGCAGCTCTTGTAACATAATTTAATTGGCTCGATACCCAAGCTGAAAACAAAGCAGTAATTAGCAGCTCTCGTAACCTGCTATTGTTTGGTATTGTAATCAGCTTCTATTGTTTAAGTCTAAGTCATTGTTTCAATTGTTTAGTCATTTGTTTTTGGGTTAGGGTATCAAGCCAATCACGTTATACGTTCAACAAACAGCAACACAGAGACAGAAGCCCTAAAAGATATTTCTAGCGCAAGAAAAAGGGATTCGGGATTAAAAGAAGAACGATAGTTAAAATATTTTATGACATGCTACGGGCACATTGCCATAAGGGGCTTTATTATTGCACACATTATCACAGAGCTAGGTTGCGTCAACTGTTGATTGATAAATCATTTGCATTTGCCTATGGCACCAAGCTTTTGTTAGTGCGTCTTCGTGTTTAAGCAAGAACGACGACGACGACGTCGGCTACGGGAATGCCACATAACAACAAGTGTAATTAGCAAAAACAAAAGCTATGCGCGCTTTGCACGTGCGTTTTACATTTTGATACACTTCTTTGCCGTTCTCGTCCTGACGACGTGAATTGATCAAATTTGAGGTTATGTGGAGGACGTGAACACCTGACTATATTTTCACAATTTCCCACCAAACATCAACACTTATTCCTGGAATGTTCACACACGCTTTTCACGCCGAATGACTTGGGAGTAATCGCAAAATGACTACAAAATTTTCAGACAACGTAGGCGTATCCGCCATCGTCGTCCCTAAGGACTTAAACTCCCTAAGGACTCGAGGGACGAAAAACAAACTAACTGTATCTACCCTTCGGGACCATAAATAACATGAATAAAGTATCCTCCTTCCCGAAATTCATTTTCGCTCTCCAACAAACGTAAATTTCAACGTGCAGCCACGTTCATGGATATAAGATATGCTTTTTGTGCAAAGGGGGGTTGACACCGTTTTTTATTCTCTTGGAAACAAATGAACTTTCGCTCTTTTTTGTGTGTTGTCACCACGGGCAAAGGCCTTCTAACAAGTTCCTCGATATGCATTATTCTTTCGGTACGATACTGGGCCCAATCTTGTTAACGTTTATTGTCTTTAATAGAGTGTTTTCACATGACGGAATGGCGGCCATGATGGTGTACCAAACTAATCCTCCCGGAATTTATCTCTATTTTTATGCAAATACTTTCTTTTGTTTCAGTAATCCAATATGGCTACTGGTCACGTGCGTGAAAACGCTCGACACGGCTATTAATTTTTTTTAGCCCAATAATGATAAACATGAAAGCAACACCAACGAAGACAAACAGTGATACACCTCTTTTCGGCTGACTATCGTCTTTCCACAGTATTTATCCTTAAATGCTAACAATTACCAACTATTCTAACTAGCTGTAGTCTAAGAGTCTTTCCCGCTGATCTGTTGCAGACTCGTGTACCGAGCGACTGTGGGATGGGTCCGTCACCAGTGTTACCTGAAAAGTGAATGGAGAGAAGAACAGATACAAAAAGCAAGTCTGATGAAAGCTAATTGATCAATCAATGTATAACCAGCAACTCCTGGCCTTCAGATTGGAAAACCTCCATTGTTTTTCCAATCCACAAAAAAGACAGCAAGTCTCTGAAATCCAACTATCGTCCTGAATCTGTATTGCCGGCTATTTCCAAAATAGCAGAGAGAGTTATATTTGACCAGCTGAACGAGTTCTCTTTAAACTTTCTCAGCTATAACTTATCCATATTTCTGAAAGGACATTCATGTGCAACAGCTTTTCTTAAGGTCTCGGAAAAGGAAAATGATGTGCCCACGGAAAAATAAATTGGCGCGCCGATATTTTCTTGTATAGGGTCAAACTATATATCATATTAGAGCTAATCGATTGAATTATTTGAATAAAGTTTTAGGTTTTTGGTATTTAATATTGCCTTTTATTTTTGAGGCCTCAAACTCAAAACGACAGAGTCTGCTACAGAACCTCTTGCTCCTTCGCTTTATTGAGAAAACAACCGCACTTTGTTGCATCTTAGTCACAGATGAATGGACTCCAATACTGTGTGAGGAATTCTTGATATGTTACGAATAGCCATTTCCGAGTTGCTGTTTGCCTCGGTTTCAAAGTGAGTCCTGGTGCACAACTATTGAAATGGAAATGAGTGGCGTATTTTAATGCAAATCAAACCCATTATCATTTGAATGGTTTAGCACCAAGACTCGTTTTGAACCAGAGACAAACAGGAACTCGGAAACAGCCTACTGAAAGAAATATCACGCACTGAAGTCGAAACTCTCATCTTCTACTTAATTCGGACAGAAATCAGTCTCCGAAGACAAACGAAAAATTCCTCACATTCCTCTATTAGAACTGAAAATTTGGAAGCGATATCTTAAAAACCGTCGGGACAGGATGTCCGAGAAGTTGTAATTTTGGCGTCAAAATAAAGCTCTAGAAAATCGAGCTTACAGATATCGCGCGAAAGTTCACGGTCTTCTGAATAACTCCGCCCCCTACTTGAAAGCCACTTGTGCTGAGCCAGTCAGCCTTAGGATACGTGCTAAGGTAGCAGATCTCACGTGGGATTGACATGATACGTCAATCATATTTCGCACATAGATTATGGCGGGAAACAAAGAAAAGTGATTTTAGCTTATTTAAAATTAATTTTTCAGATTTTTTCCCGGGAAAATATACTTCACAGCCCACCGATTCAAGATTTGCAAAAATGAGAAATTTGAGCGAGACGCCCATATTCACCTTTACCGAGACCTATGACATGCAAAGATATCAAAAGAAGTTTGGACTGTAAAGAACACACGGTAGCAATCACCATAGATTTCTGGAAAGCGTTTGACTCTATTAACAATAATCTACTATCGCAAATGGTTTGAGCCCAGGAGTCATATCATAAACAGGTAAAGTACGATCTTCTGGGTCAGCGTAGTTTTGAGAAGGATTGTTTCAGTTGACATTGACTGACGTTTCGACAACCTGCGCGGAAGTCATTTTCAGAGTCAAGTGATTTGTGTAACGTCAGTAGATACTATAAAAACTCTGGTCCTAACTGTGATTGGTCAACTTATTCTTGGTATTATTGGTCCACTGTCAGTTGAGCGTAGATGTAATTGGCTGTGAAGACCAAACAGTAATTGATGCATTTCGATCCGTATATAGGTCTAAGGTCTGTACGTGTATCGCAGGCATCGGTTTATTGGTGTCTGTTCTAAGTTAGTAAACCAACTTTCCCGTACGATTCGCTGGTAGTAGTTAGTGCTGTACGTAACACATTCATAATCTACTGCATGCAAAGCTGGCTGATTACGGTGTAACTGAGGATGCCCTTCATCTTCTCCAATCCTACTTAACGGAACGGGAAAACCATATTAAGGTGAATGAGTCCCCCAGATCCTACTACTGGTTTCGCAAAAATCTTTTAGGTTTTAACAATACCAAGTCTCAATCAATTGTATTCAACGGGGCATCTCTACCAGCAACTTTCACAATAGACAACAATCACTTAGACTACGAAAGTCAAATCAAGCTTCTCGGAGTCACTATAGACAGCTCCCTCTCTTTTCAAACTCGTATCAAAGACATCTGCCATTAAGTCTCAATCCTTCGTCGAATTAGGAAATTTATCTTTCCCCACAAGCACCGAATTATATTCCTGTATACCAGTCTTCGCGGCCATTTCAAGCCGCTCCTACCAAGACCAAACGCATCCTAATTATGCCTCACTCCTTCACTTATCAAGCGGCCAAACACTGGAAACATCTACACGACAACATCAGAACATCAGAATATAAATGTTTTCAAGAGAAATTTGAAACGGATGTCACTATCGTCCTCGCTTGAATGCAACTGTATTCTGTGCAAACCAGTCAATTAAACGTCAACACTACATTCATGTTTCCTTGTTTTAAATAATCCTTTACTGCACATTTGCATTTAACTGAGCATTCGCTCAAGTGCGATATGTAAATAAATAAATAAATAAATAAATAAATAAATAAATAAATAAGTAAATAAATAAATAAAAGTGACTTAAAAGTTAAGAGTTGATCAACATGGATTTCAGTAACTATTTAATCTTTTAAGAACCCATGTTATCAAAGCCGAACACCGTTAACACAGAACATGAGATACATTTTCGCAAAGTGCGCCATGCATTACGGCATTACTTAATAAACCCAAAACATACAAGAAAACCATTTCTTTTGTCACTACTTTCAATCCCGCAACACTAAATCTCAGGAAGATGTTATTTAAACATTAGCACTATATCACAGGTACCCGCAACCTCGCACAAATCCACCCTGGTCCACCATGCAATGTTCGCTTATGATCGGAAGGGCACGTTTGTGAGATATTATCTGGTTGGGGCTAAGATCCCTTTACTGTTAATCTGAAAACCAGAAATTATACTCGGTAAGGGTCGAATGACTGCCTTACACGCTACCAAATATATCAAGCCACCTGTACCATAACATTTACGAGCCAAAACATATACATATTTCCACGAAAGATGAGCTGTTTATTATGCCTAGGTAAGAAACATGTTTATTCAACTTCGTTAGTATTGCTCAAGAATTCTCCACAAGTCCAGCAATCTCCACAAAATCACAATTCCTTGATTCCATTCTCACTGTAAAATCAACTAACCTTGTTGAAAACACCACGACCGTAATATTCTGCAACAACAGAAAATCCATCCTGAGCTCTTTCAAGCTGCAACAGAAAAGATTTGAGGGGTCAGTAGAGGGGTAAGTAGTCGTAGCTTATGCATTTATCCTTTTTTTTTAGTACTTGCTAAGTAACTGTTTCTAACAGAAAAGAGAAATAAGGTGAACTCCAACAGCCCTCATTTGATAATCGCCGCAACGTACCATTTTAAGAATTTTAGTCCTACCACTTTAGCAGGACAACTGTCCCATGAACCTCGTCTAATCTCCCTGCTCCTATACGAATTTCGTATCGTTCGGTGGTTGAGCATCCGAAATAGTAATCGGAAAGCGATGGGTGAAAAAGTTGTATTGTACTCTGCCACCTCACTGCCAGTTTTCACTCTCTTTAAGAGAGTGCTACTAACCTGGCCGTGAAACTGTTCATGAAGACCTTTCGCTTGCTCCTGTTGTCGTATGATATCAAGAACTTTCCTGTCCAAAAAAGAAAGGGTTTTGAACATCTTTACATAGTTTATCAGGTACATTCAATATCGCGAGGTGTTGTGCACTCCAAAGGAAATTACCTACATTTGTCGACAATTGCATGCAAGTTGTTAAGAGTACCTTTTTGCTTTTTGATCCTTGGCTCTGACAACGCCGTCAATTTTTATCTCTTTAACCGACTTCTCATGAGAGATACCCAACTTTACAATGGAGTCCGGAGTACAACAACGCAAAATAACAGTTTTGAGTTCCGAGCATGCCCTTGAAACTCAATGAACTAGCTTAGTCAATTTTACGGTTTCTTACTGAACCATATGATGTTCGTTAATCACTGAGAGTATTACAGCAAATACACTGAATGACCATCACTAAGGTCCAAATTTGGTGGAAGATACTGCGGGTTTACACAAAAAATATCAAATTTAGGGTGCGTTCGACTGATCGTATTCCGGAATGGTAATACATGGAGTTGAAGTTAGAAATCCTTCGTTTTTACGGAGATTCACATTAAAATTGTCAAACACCTGTTAAAACAGTATTTTAACCATATCTTTATTATCCTTGTTGCTTCAAAACGCCAAACACAAAGTTTTAAATCATCACTCCACGTATTCGTATTCCCAAATAGGGCCAATCGAACGCACCCTTCACTTTGGTCTCGAATTTATTGTACGGTTGAACATTTTGTTCTACGCACAAGTTCTCATAACGCGCGAGTCATCTATTTGCACGCAGTAGGTTCATAACACAAAGGAAATGATTGCAAAAACAATTCCAATGAGTAATTACACATCTATGTCATTGTTTCCTTTTCCTACATCATGGCTTTCGATTGTTTCAATAACAATGCAATTAATTGGGCTGACATGACAGTGTACCAATGCCCAGAGACGTGAAACGCATCTACGTAAGGTTGCGAAACGAGTCTGAGAACGTCCAGTATGCAGATATCGAGGTCTTGAATTTTCAACCACCAAACTGATGGGAAAATACTAATTCAATCACTCAACTAAACAGTCGGTGTTCAAAATAAGAATTCGACTTTCGGTTAAGTGGAGTTTCAGAAATTTGGTCAAAAATTAAGCACATGAAAACATTCTTCAGTCGACTGCAAATCTCTCGTCAGTTTTGCCTGGGTATGTGGGTTCCCTCAATCTGATTTTGCACACCATCATGGCATTGCAAAAGATATACCTGTCGCACACAATGTTTTTGTCATTTCAACTGACATCTCGAACCTTTTTAAATCATGTGTACTTGCCGATAGCATTGCTGATAGTGCACTTGACTAAAAAACCAGCCTTACCTGTTTTCTGGAGCACATATCGGGCATTCATTGTCATTTTCTGCATATCCCTCAAAGCAGCTTCAAGCAAGAGAGGAGCCATTATCAGTTCCAACACTACCAATAACTACTGGACCAAACACGCAGCAGAGCACGTCGAGTTTACATAAAAAAAGTAAGCGGTCTTTAAGATAAGACCGTGTTCCAATACCACTCAGAACTTCACAATATTTAGTTTAAAGGGAAACTCCACTTAAACAACTTTAAATCACAGGAAATAACCCTTACAGTCAAATAAGTCTATTTTTTTTTTCAACTAATTAAAAGCATTGTATCCGAAATAAATGAGTTTTAGAATCGGCTATTTTTGTTTTCAAATTTCCCGGGCTCTGCCATCTTGAATAATTGTGACGTGTTAAGGTTGCCCTGTTGTTATAAGCAAGTTCAGAGTTTTAAAAAATGTGCGCGCGTCGGGATAAAAGCAAGCATACATAAAAAACAAACAAACAATATTTCTAATGCAAATTTACCATGACAAAAAAGACAATTAAGTGCTTGTTTTTATCCCGATGCCCACATTCGTTTCTTGAAACTCCGAAATGGCTTATTAGACAAAAGCTTTGTGTCAGAACAATGTGGCAACCGTAACACGTCACAATTATTCAAGATGGTGGCGCCTGCGAAATTTGAAAGTGAAAATAAGCGATTTTAAAACTCAATTTTCCTGATAAAACACCTTTTAAAAGCAAATTTCGGACAAATTTGTGTTGATACATTATTTCCTTTGCTTTAAACGTAATCTGTAGCAAGAGTGGAAGTTCGCTTTAAGGGTCTGTCACACAATTTTAGGTAATTTGTGAACAAAATTCCCATAACATAGAAAAGAACGTCGCAATTCCGACAGAAAACTGCAGATGAGCACGAAAAAAAAAAGGACTGCATTCCTGCTATCTTGAGAAAAGTCGGCTCCAAGTTGCTTAAGTTTACAATAGGTAATTTTTGCTCAGAATTATCTTTGTAGTGTAACAATAGTTTTATTGGAGACGGAACTCCATCTTACGAATTTCACGTTCAAAACTCTTGATTAACCAAGATTTAAACAGATCACCAACTAATTACCGTGACTTGGACCTCTCCTACCGAAATTGCACCCCGGAAAAAAACGATCTATCGCATTTGGATGTTCGTCTCGCTCACGTGACCTTTTGGAGCGCCCTGATTTGACACGTGACAAGTTGTGAGAGATGTCCTGCCTTCAATCTACTGTTTTTTGACCATTGTTTCCTGGATCCCTACAGCCGCTGTTCTGTCCTAACCCATCGTATTTTGTGTTTATTTTTTTGTCATGCACTGTGGTTGGTTGAAAAACCTCAACCTCAACTGCTTCCTCAACCAATAACAGGTCAAATCATAAAAATTACAATTTACTCGATTGCGATTGGTTTGAACTCCTGTCTTCCACTAATTCACTTGCCAAGTCGTTATCGGACAATTCAATGAGTCAATCACATTCAAAGCTGTAGTTTAAATCAACCAACCACAACCTTGGTTTCAATCATCATAGAAACACTGTACAGAGTCCTAGATTGTTCCTCCCCTCCTCCGTCCCTCCCTTCCTTCCTTCATTTTATTAAATGTGCCAGTCAAGCTGGCAGAGCGTCATAACAGCTTGCGCCAATTACTGTGGCCCCTTTTTTACCCTCCCAACCATGATACACAACAGAAGACAGACCACAACACCGGGAACTACGTGCCTTACTCTTAGCGACAAGTGTATGGGTTCTTTTACGTCCCACAGGATTATTAACATTTAAGGGTTGTGAGACGGGACCTCCGGCTTATCATCCTTATCCGAGAAGACTTGAAAGTCTAACCATTTGCAGATGTAGTTACAAAGGCAGCACTTTCTCCTCAGTTATTTAAAGACCCTGAGTGTTGGTCCGGCCGGAGTTGAACTCACGACCTCCCGCATGATAGTCCGGTGCTCAACCAACTGAGCCACCGGTGCACGGTCCTTCCTTCCTTCCTTTCCTTCCTCGGAAATTGTAATTTTTATGATTAATTTATTGAGAGAACTCTGTGTCGTCCAATTTGGTCTGTAATCATATGAGCGATAACAAAATCATACGACCGCGCAGTCCTATTACCATTACTAATACTCAAAAAACAGGAGAAGTGACAATTTGGCTCGGGGCGCTTTCCATTCGACCAAAAATTTCGAGATTTTCGGTCCGAAATTGAATGGAACGGTAAAAACTCCGGGAAGAGTTTTCGAAAATTTAGGAACACGTTTTGAGTGCACCCTCTTTGATGGAATTTCCGGAATTATCGAAAATTTTGTTTCATTCGCAAGAGATGTGGGGTTTAGTTTCCTTACCGAGCGTGAGCTCACATGGACACTTGAAAAAGCAATTAATGGCGGGTAGGGCAGCGTATCAATGCTCAGCGTGTGGCTTTGTGTCGAACGATTTCAGTCTTTTTCTACAGCATCAATGCAGCAATTTGTTTCCTTCAACCAGCAAAGGTATGTAACGCTAACTTCGACTTTCGCTCGTCATAGTTCTGTTCACACCGTTTGGACATTTTGTTAAATCAAGTTAGCAGAACTTCACGAATAATAGTTATTAAATTTATTCTTCAGACTGCTTGGGAATAACAGTTACAGAATATCCTAATACCCAGCAGAACAAGGACGCTGTTATGTGTAGAGGTAGGTTTAGTGTAGGTTCAAATGATCTGCTTTTGTTTTGCTCAAAGGCTCACCTGTCCATTTCCTCCCTACCATCACATGACAAGATTGAACAATGGACACGTTCCATTCAACCAGCGAAAATTCAGAAAATTTGAACCGGTGATTTTTGTTGAATGAAAAGCGCCCTCGAAAAATGATACCAAAATCTTCACGTTTTTGATATTCTTTTCCTCCTACGCTTCACTTCTTCACCTCACTGGTCAAACATCCCGCTGCCTTGTTTGCTGCACAAAGGCCATCTCTTTTTTTGATGATCTTTTTTTCGGTCAACTTCAATCTCCAAAGTCAATTAGGGCGTGAGTGAAAAACTTAGGAACAATTGTATATCTCTAATCTGAGATACGACAAAATTATTTTTTACACTTCGGATACACATCAAAAATTATAAGAAAAAAAGGCCCGTATGTGAAAATTCTGCAATTTTGAGCAATTTCATCCTCAGCAGCAAAATTGTCGCCTACTTCTATTTTTTGCCAAGCCCCTTGCATACACAGGTTTTTCTATGTACTATATGTCACTACTACAAAGGTAAAACACCACTTGGGTGGAAACAGCCTTACTTAATTTCATAAACAGACACGTGGAAATAAGAGCACGTGCCGGCACTACGGGCGTGCACGTTTTCCTACACATTGAAACACGACATGCTGTGACTAGTGAACAAGGGCAGTGTTAAAATCACATGAAACACTTTCATTTACTCATAGTCGAAATGTATCTGCAGGGAAGTCAAATGCGCTCACGTGTAAAACATGTGATCACGTCCAATGTGGAAAACTGCACGTGTTGGACTTACATTTGGTGAAATGAATGTTGACAAAGGAAATGGACAGCAGGGAGGTCCAAAGGGCGGGAACACATACTGCACTTCGCACCTTGAAATATTTTTGCGCTAAAACAGAGAAAGCCATGGTTAGGTGAGGTTTAAACAGTGCAATACTTTAAGTATAACATAGCAGACAATACTTAGTCCAAAAAAAAAAAAACCATTTGAGCAGCAAGGAATAAACGGTTTAAATATGTTGTACTTCTGGTTTAGCATGTGAAAATGCAACTTTCAGCACTTGAAAAGATATCGGTTTTGTAGCAATTTTTCACGAAGAAAAGGTTGGTGCAGGGAGTAATGCAGGGAGGACTAACTGAAGTTCCTAAAATACTTGCTGTGCTTTATTCCTATTGAAATCCATGTTGAACTGCCGCCGAAAGAATCGTTGGTGCTGATGCCTTCATTCTCAGCAAAAAAGAAATATCACCAGCATGTCCGATTAAGACAAAGTGGCAAGCAGTAATTTCAGATAAATTTTATAGACAGATTTAAATATTTTCACACTTATAAAAAACTAATAAGGAACAATTTCTTCTTTCTTTCTTCCAAAGAAAGGAAAACGACGGTTCGACCCCTCCCAGGTTTCCAAATTGTAGAAAATACAAACACGACCAACCATAACTAGAAAACCTGAGAGGGATCGAAACATTTCCGTGACAGTTTTGAAAAGCAGGTTGGAAACATGGGTCTGAAATATGTATTTGCACCGGCATCGCAGAGGTCATGGGTTCGAATCCCGTTAAAACCGCCTGAATTTGTCAGGTGTCTCCAGATGATCTGGTGACGTAGTTTGGAGGACTAGGAAGAAAAATTTTAACGCCGTATCCCACAACCGCGCGCGGCCTTAAGTGTTGTTTCCAAAATCCCTGCGTTATATTTACATCGCCAAAACTCAACAGATCATTCCGTGTCTACCACATTTCCTGTTACTAAATGAACATTCAAGTAGACCCGACGAGATCTAACCTCGCTTCTGCCACGTTGAATTTGAAAATAAGGCCGCGCGCGGTTGTGGGATACGGCGTTAAAATTGTTCTTCCCAGTCCTCCGAGTTACGTCACCAGATCACATGGCTATAAGAGACAACTGCTTCAATTGTGCTGACAAGTGCGATGATCATCTTCAACCTTTCGTCTAAATATGGGTATGCTGTTTCCTAATTAGGAATCAACTGTTTTCATTGTTGTCTGAAGATGTGCACCAAAATAACGCCGGAATTACATTGTTTCACCTTGTTTTGAGTTCTTTGATCTCTTTACGCATCTTTTCAGTTTCCTCTCTATACTGACGAATGTAGCGTTCATCCTGAAAAATGCAAGCGAAACGGTTACCTTGCATCCTCTACAGCAATATTTCTTTTTTACAAAGATTGACGTCACATGTTTTTGATATTGAATTTTGCCAATCACGGAACAAAAGAAGTTGTTGTTTCACCAGCCAATTAGCTTCTGGTTGGCATATTAATAACAACGGGTGACGTAACAAGAAATGTCACTATTGTCGGTGTTATTTTGGGAACTGATATTTTTCAGGCGGTTAAGCGTGTATCTGAAAACGCGAGTGCATTTCGTGAGTAATGGGAACGAATGATGTTTTGAAAGTTCCCAAAACTGCACGAGCCATACATGTAGGTGAGTACAGTGCAACCATTTCAAAACATCAGGAGTGACCATAAATCACGAGATGTACGAGCAAGTTCACACAATGTTCTTAAAAATTATACTCAACAAAATTACTCCATCGCTGCGTTTCCATAGAAACTTCCGTGTTGCACTCCATAACCTCTATCGCACTCTTATGCATTCGTCATTGACCAAACAGAAACGCGGTATTTTGAGAATATGTAATCATACAGGTTACAGTTTAAGTGCGCAAAGAAATATGGAATCTGGAAGTGCGTTGAAAAGTATTGTACTACTGTACCTTCGGGATTGGCAATCACTTACCTTGGCTATAAGCTCATCTTCAAGTTGCAGACGATGAATAATGTAATCCTGGATGGGAAAAACATGGTTACCTTCTCTCAACCGATATGGTTTCATAAAAAGTGACTTTAATTGCTTAAATAAGTTGGTGAGTGCAAGGATCATGCCATCCTTTCATTCAAGTGTTTGCTACCTTGACAACAGCAAGCGTTGCTGTAGAGTTGTGTGCTAAATTTTGCAACACCAGAAGCGGCGACATGAGGTTTCCACGATCGATATTTGTCTTTGGTCAAGAAATCATAAGAAATCACCTACTACACTCAATTTGCAACAGAATATAGAAGTTATGTAATGTTTCTGAGGAGCCTTTTGGAAAAGGCTAAATAAATAGCAAACTGTAACGATAAATGACTCGTAAAGTAGATGCCTTTAGGGAGTTCACAGAAAACTATCTCCCGAATACAGAAATTGTGACTGAACATAACATTCTAGACCACACGAAACAACTGCACACAAAAACCTTCAGCTCTTTGTTGCTGCCATGGAAGATGTACCAATAGAACATTATAGAGACAAGTGGCCAAAGGCAACCCAAAAGTTCCTTTTCCAACAGCTTCTACCGTTAATATGACATGGATAGGCGCCACACCAATCCCGTTGCATGTCCAACTCGTCCCCAGTAATACTTGTACTCATTTTGCCAACCTCAAATGGATGGAAGCTGAGTGAACTTTGGAGCGCATGTGCAGGGATTTGAAACCCGAGCGCTGAGATGCGGTCTGCGAGCAATATACACTACACTATGCTCTCCATAAAACCCCAGAGAATGCCAACACAATAATCTGAATTATTGTCTGCTTGACTGGTAAGAGAGATCCCTGCGGTGAATGTAAAACTAGTAAAGTTCTTTACAAAGGATATGAGATAAGGCTTCCATTATTTGTGACTTGCAATCTGTTTCTCGGCGCGCAAAATATGACAGAGCTTGTACCCACAAACTTGTGTCCAAATTGCTGTTGAAAACACCAAGAAAAAAGGTGGCGAGCATGAGAAAGTAGGAAATCAATTATTCCAGTAGCCATAAAAAACGGCTTTATTTAAATGCTCTGCACATTGTAAAATCAAAGCTGCGAGGCTCTCTGATTGTTTTATCGATACCAGATAAAACATTACTTAGAAGTAAATCTTTTTTACCATTTTGTGACCATTTTGGCAAATTAGGTATCACAAGCTGTAGAAGACATGTTTATGCTCATTTGGTTTAGCTCACGAGAAAAAGAGAGGGCTTTTATTGCAAACTGAGGCCCAGATGTTTTGTCGATTCGAGGCCACCATATTGGTGTCCCTCCGAGGAACACCAACACGGCGTCTCCATACAAGGCTCTGTAAAATTGAGTAACATTTTTCGACAAATAACTTTGAAACGATGCACCAAACAGACCTGAGACTTGGACGATTTTCCTATGTATTAGTCTTTTATAACATTTCATTTTCTCGGCTTCTTTCTTTCAACGCTTTCAGATTTTATTTTTTATTGCGTGACAGTGAAAACACTCTATTCAGTTTAATACTAAAAACAGTAAGAAAGGAAATGCAGCGAGAAGTAAAGAATAAACGCCTAATAATACCGAAGGCGATGAAATGGTTAAAGAATAGGCAAAGGGAACAGTCACTGATCTTGACAAGGTCACTTCACTGACTCACCCATATTTCTTACACGTGTCAATCACGTGACCATACTCATTCTGTTCCATATGATAATGAAGAATCTGCTGGTAACTGATTGAATGAAAACACGGAAATAAAGGAGGAAATGAAGAAGCGTCCTACTAGGAATTAGAAGAACTAAAATCACTGTTCAAAATGATCAGGGAATATAGTATCATTTAGTCAAGAGAATCAGGAGGTCGTAAAAATATAGACAGTTGCAAACTAGGCTTAATGGAAAAAAATCGAAAAAGAAAAATTAAAAAACCAACAATAACTTACTCCTTTAAAGTTTGCCGGGATGCCAAGCCAACCTCACCCTGCTATGTTCAAACTGATGTTTGTTCTAATGGCCAATTTTATTTAAGTGTCTCATTGTCAACTCCAAATGATACTATGGTTATTTACCGCGAAGTGAGATAATATAGCACAAAAAGATGACTTAACTCATTTATTCCTGCAACGATTACAATATTTTCGGGCGCAAATCCCAAGCGAGCTGCTCAGACGTGAATAGCAAAGGATATACGGAGTTTGAGTAGCCCGGCAATCAGAGCGCGCCTTCAACGCTATCCACTGTTTTTCTGGGTTCGCCGACTTTAATGTGGCAAAAAAACATTAAGGAAGTGGAATCCTCAAATAATTTGTCAAGAATTTTATCGATGTACCATTACAGTTTTTCAACGCAGTCATTATTCACATTGCGACGTAATCTGTCACCGTGGCAATGAGCAAGCCCTGTAAAAACACCCTCATATCTTAAAAATGAACTCGCTGACCTCCATTTTCTATTTCTGAAAATTAATCAGAAGGGTAAGATAAAACATTCTGCAAAGTTTAAAAATTCTGTACAGTGGATTCAGAGCCACCTTAATTCTGTGATTTTTTTAAGG
>NC_090896.1:23942133-23969633 GCF_036669925.1 Montipora capricornis
ATAGTATTTTGTCCAACTGAGGAGAACAATGTGAAAACTACAAAGTATGAAGTCAACTCAATCGATAGCTTGGGTAGTTTTTAATTAATACTCTTGTCAGGCGTCAACGAAGTGTTACACAAAAAGATAGAGAAGTGTCCGACAGCATGAGACAGACCCTTTACAACTCAATTGCGGATGTTTTCCTACTATCAAGGTTGATCGAAACAAAAGCAAACGAGAATGAAGCATCAGTTCACCTGCACCATATGCTCAAGAAACTCGATTAGATTCGCCTTCTGATGCACGAAGATGTGGATAAACTCTTCTGCTCTGGCTTTATGAATCTTTCTGGTGCCCTCTGCCATTGGATCTAAAAAAATCATGACCTGCCTTCAGATATGAAATGTAGTCGTGAACGTTAATAAAATTTATATGGGTTATTGACCAAGCGTCGGGTCAAGATGGATGGATATCGGCCAAGTTCTTTTTTTTTTTTTTGGTGTTTATGGACCTCCACTTCGTCTCGGTCCATAAACGCGCAAAAAAAGGACGAGGCCAATATCCAGCCATCTTGACCGAACAAGCTTGGTCAATAAAGGATTTGTTACATGGGATAAAACACCAAAAAAATGATCTTTGATCTTGCGGGACCAAGGGAGAAAACCCGAGCGGGGAGTAGAGCTCCATCTTGCCCGCTCGGGTAGCCAATCACAGCATGGGATTTGATTCATCTTGCCCGCTCACGGAGCTAGTGATAATAAATATTTTATTTTTTTCTGAAGCATCTCAGTGGCTGGAATCCTAAATCCTCAAATCTGATTTTACCTCTAAATCAGGGCTCGAAATTAACGAAAAAAATCCAGTCGCAATTTGCGACAATAAGAAAATTTAGCCGCAATTTCGCAAATTTTAGTCGCAAAATCGCCGCGCTGCATTGTGTTGTCAGTGGTTCAGCAAAAAATATGAGCCCGCAATACTTGTGTGTAAAGAAACCGCTGAAAATGGCGAATGTTCGAAGGCATGGAGCCGTGCACGTAACATCGCAGCTAAATTACTCTACAATTACGCTATCGTCAGAGAAAATTCACAGCGAGAAGCAAAATAATTTTGTCATTTATTTATTTTAGCAAATATAGCAGCAAAGTGGCAACTGCTAACCCTTTTGTTTCAAAAGAGCGAAGGTGACAACAAGTCGCAAATTTGCGACTTCTCCAGATATTTTAGTCGCAAAGGAAAAAACTTAGTCGCAAATGCGACTGTATTGGTCGCAATTTCGAGTTCTGCTCTTAAAATACATGTTTTCACTTACTAACCGTTGAAAAGAGAAGGAAAAGCATCAGCAATGGAATAAAAGGCCACGTTATTGTTCAAAAAGGCGAGTATTCACATGATTTTGGTAACAACACTTTCCTGGTTTGCTGTTGACATGCCATTGAACTGAAAACAACTTACACTGCAAAGCAGTCATTTGAACTCAGTTTTTCGGTCTTTGGAGTTCTATTTTTTTTGATTTAAGAATATACGGATTCGTAGCAAACAAATACATCGCAACGCTGTGGTTTTTCGCGTTGTTGCAACTGTTTGAGCTCAGTTTTTCGGTGGACATCTCCCTTATTTTCTTTGGAGTTCTATTTATAATCTGGTTCTCTTTTGCTTCATTTAAAAAAAAACACTGAAGGAGTCGTAGCTAAAAATTAATAGTCGAACAAATAAAATCGCAGTGCTGTAGAGTTTGCACGAACTAAATGTCAACCAGTTTTTCTTGTGTAGTTTTCTAAGTTTTGCACTGATTTGTGAAAGACTTGATGGAGAACAAAGATAAATACTTGAGATAATAAGATATGAAAGCACAGACTGAAATGTTTGAGTATTTCTCATTAAATGTATTCCTCGAGTTTTAAGAACTTTCGTTGAAACCTAATATGAAAGTGTGATTTCATATTCAACATGCAAGACAAAGAATTTTAATACGTAGAAAATTAGTCGCCTGTTTGTGCGAATTTTTCAAACATCATTGTTTAGTCTGTTAAGCTCATTTCTCTGTGCTTGCTATGAAATATAACTGTTTGGTTTTTTTAATTGCACCAAGAGATTCGAAGTTCTGTTTCATCGTTAGTCTATCATTTTTCTCTGAGCTTTGCGGACAGAGCGCTTTTTTCAGTTATAAGTTAAATATCAACTGTGACAGTGCGACATAGATCGTGTAGAAATACTTTATGCAAACCAGTTTGCCAAGTTCATTTTCAGAAAAAAAGGAGAAAAAATAAATAAGTTATTCACCAGCTGGGAGGCCTGTATAGGGAAAACCTGTGCCCGAGGTCTTGAGTACGGCCCGAGGCCGCAGGTGTTTTTATGCCATGATGAGCACTCCGTCTTTTTTCCCTCAGTGAAAGGATTCACAAACAAGTGCACAGAAGTACTTTGGCACAAAAAGAAACCTGTATCCATCTAGGCTAATGGAAAGAATCATTAACCGCAGTATCACTCAGCATGTAAGAGGCAACGCTGTAAGATCAACTGGTGAACAAGCGCCCAATGGACTCCGATCATGTGTAGTTTATACATTTTTCGTGCGCAGGCTGTGCAGCTTGCTATGTCGGTGAGACCACCCGACATTTGGAAAAGGACAGAGCCTCAAACATTTTCAAGCATCTGGAGAGCTCGTTAGCATGTCGCTCCGCATGCTCCCGTGACAATTTTGCCATCATCGATCAGGCATCATCGCGATTTGCTCTTAAAATCAAAGAGGCGTTGCACATATTTTGGGACAAACCAACACTTAATGCACAGGTCAAACATGTATTCCGCAAGGGACGAAACTGGGTGTGATTTTGTTCGCTGTGATGACCAACAATCTTTTGCGTGAATGGCATTTGAGGATTAAATTCGTTGATGATATCACGGCACAATCTTACCAAGGAATGGTATTAGCTTACTAAATGTAGCTGTCAATGACATTCACAAGTTTTCTATAGAACACAATATGCAATTAAATCCGAAAAAGTGCAAAGAAATGTTAATTAACTTCATGCAAAATGATAATTTTACTACAAGACCAATTGTCCTAGGTAATAACACAGCTGAACGTGTAACAACTTATAAACTACTCGGTATTATTATCAGTAATGATTTAAAGTGGAGCGAGCATATTGATTACGTATCGAAAAAAGCCTCGAAGCGCCTGTATTCCCTAAGGATTCTTGATGTTAATAGAGATGGAATCCTCAAAGTTTACCTGACAACAATAAGACCTATATTAGAATACGGCGTGCAAGTCTGGAAAGATATTCCTGAATTTCTTTCAAATAAGTTGGGTTAATTCAAAAAAGGGCTCTACATATTATCTATCCATGCCACAGTTATTTAGATGCCCTTAATATTATCAATCTTAGAAGCCTGAAAGAAAGACGAACTCAGCTCTGCTGTAAATATATTCGGAAGATGTCTCAAAATGATCACCCCATTAACTTCCTCATACCGAAAACAGCAACTAGTGGACATAGTTACAACCTGCGGTCCGGCTACAACAATAGAAATATTGTTTACGGTGGTAAGGGTTGTTGCCGGACCCAGCATTCAGGTTCCTTTATCTCATTCAATAGTAAATAAGTAGATATGTAAATAGTTAATAAGATATTTTTGTTTTAGTAGTAGTAGTAGTAGTAGTAGTAGTAGTAGCAGTAGCAGTAGCAGTAGCAGTAGCAGTAGCAGTAGCAGTAGCAGTAGCAGTAGCAGTAGCAGTAGCAGTAGCAGTAGCAGTAGTAGCAGTAGTAGCCGTAGTAGTAGTAGCAGTAGTAGTAGTAGTAGTAGTAGTTGTTTTAATTATTTATTGAGTGTAAATTTTCAGCCCTTTAATTCAATTAATTCTGCAATGTGGCAAATAAACGGTATATTATTATTATTATTATTATTATTACTATTTTCATAGTCTTAATTATTGCTATTATTATTGTAATTTCTCTAGTATTTATATTTCACTGGAATTTATTGTTCATTTCACACTGAAGATGGCAGAGGGAACTGCCGAAACATGTCTGTAAAACTCAGGAGTGTCGTGTTTTTCTTTAAATTAATTTCATCACTGCTTTTATCCAGACCAATTATAGGATTGTTTTGATCATTGGAAAGCCATGGCATTTTGCAAAATTTTGTGCAAATATATCATTCAACGCGGAGAAAACAGTCCTGCTACTTGATAAAAAGCTTTTTCTTTCTTTTTTTCCTTCATATTTGAAAGTAAGACTTTATTGCCATCCCAAAAATAGTTTTCACTTGGATTGGGGAAGGACCTATTCAATTTTCACAGTGATCCGTATCACACTTTGAGAGAGTTGTCAATATTACAAACATTTCATGAGTGGAGTGACATTTGCATGCTACTGAACTGTCTTTGCAAACAATGAATTTGTCGTTGCCAGTGTGCTCTGTTCGGGATCGGCTATTCATCGAGTTTCGAGTTTGAGTTAAGTTTGAGTTAAGATTGAGTCGCAGTTTTTGGCGTTTTTTGCAATTAAAAGTAGTAATATTCAGTTCAAGTCACTTCACAAGTATTATTTCAACAGCTCCAAAATAAGCGTTGCGTGGTGTCTGAAAAAATTCATTTGGATCAGCTTTGAAAAACGAAGCCCTGGATAAAACTAAAACATGTCTAATTATTTCAGCGAGTGGGCAGCTCTAATGGACTGGACTCTGAAACATACCCAATGTATTCGATAGCACCTGAACAATACCAGCACCAACAGGAGAAACTGCACCTGACATCATGCCTGCAGAAAAATCAAATCAAATCCTATTATACTGATTTGCACGTTTTAGCACAAAATGAAGACAGCAGAAACTAGGGGGTGATCAGCGGTGGTGAAACAAGATGGCCGCGTTTTTTTCTTCGTGCGATATCTTAACGTGATTCTCTGTATTTTTCTAAGCTTTCTGTTGTGTAAGTCTGTCTAATTGTCATTTTTTTTGTGTTATATGTCTCCAAATCATATAACTGTGGAAGAACTACGAGCGACTTTCGACGAAAAGCTTGCTCCTTTAAAAGTTGAGAAAGTTTAAAAGTTGCCGATCTTATATCTTTTACTGAAAATGCAAACCAAAAATACGATCAAGTTCTGAAGAAACTCACTGAGCAAGAAAAGGAATATAAAGAAATCAAAAAGGAGAATAAGTTCTTGAAATCTACAGTAAATGTAAAAGATTCTCAGATAAAGAAATTGATGTCTGCATGTAATGAGTTGGAACAGTACTCGAAGAGAGAGTGCCTAGAAATCCAAGGGATACCAGTCTCAGAAAGCGAAGATACGAATAAGCTGGTTATGAAAGTTGGCGAGCTTGTGGGTGTTCCAATTGAACAAGATCATATTTCAGTTTCTCACCGGTTGCCTACAAGCAGCAAGTACAAAGGCAAGAAAGCCGAACTTGCAATAATTGTTAAATTTGTTCGTCGTGATGTCAAGGAAAGGTTATACAAGAGTCGAAAACATCTCAAGGATTGCAGCACACATGATCTTGGTTTCGCATCTACATGTAAGAAACATATCTATATAAATGAAAGTTTCACGGAAAGTAACAAAGAACTGTTCAACGAGTGTGTGAAAACCAAGAAAGATCTGAAGTTTATGTTCATCTGGACTTCATATGGTAGAATATACTTGAGGAAAACCCAGGATAGGTCTGCTATCATCATCAACAACAAGGATGACCTGAAGAAGCTACGTCCAAATCAGTAATTAAAAAGTGACTGCATTATTATTATTATATTTTTAATTAATTAATTAATTAATTAATTATATTTATTTATTTATTTATTAATGTAATGGCTTCCAATATCTCAAATTGCTCTTGTGGAGCTAATGTTAATGAGTTTCGTGAGGAAAATCTGCTGACTTAGGGACTTTACCTATGCTTAATATCGTCTCTCCAGTATCAAATATTCCTTACCTTTGGAATGTTGATATTGATTTACATATGCCTTCAAATATGAATTTTGGTTACTATACACTACATGACTTTCACAGTAATAATAATAATATAATTGAGTGCTTATCAAATCAAAAGGCATTCTCGGCATTGCATTGCAACATAATATCTTTGCCAGCTAACCATGACAATTTTATTCATAATTATGTTATCTGAGTTAAATCATTCATTCCCTTTGACTGGACTATATGAAACAAAGATCTCTCATGGTAAAGATTCGCTTGTTGATGTTGACTTATCAAAATATGACTTTGTTTCTGAACCCAGTTATACTAATGCAGGAGGCGTTGCTTTCTATATTAAAAATGATTTTAAGTACGTCACTCGAACAGAACTGTCTGATCATTTAACAAACTTTATTATTCTAAATAGATTTTCTGATGTGTCATCAATACAAAACTATATAGAAGGGATTATTCGAACTTTGATCAATCTGTATTTCTTGACGATGTCAGATCAGTTAACTGGCAATCAATTCTAGAATACGACTCTGACCCTTCCAGGATGTTTGATTCTATTTACCAAACACTTCGTCAAATTGTAGATAGACACATTCCTATTAGATAACTCTCCAAAAGTGCACAAAAATTATATTCTAAAACATGGATAACACCTGCACTAAAGACCACAATTCGTGTGAAAAATGCATTATATAGAAAATACCTTAAGACTAAATCTGTATATGTTATATGTTTATTGTAAATTCAAATACTAACGAAATAGGCTTAGTCACTTATTAAGAGTAAGTAAGAGGGTATATTCTAGCAATTATTTCTTAATGAATATTAATAATAGTAAAAAGGTTTGGAATGGTATCAAAGAGATAGTTCGCTTTAAACCAAAACAAGCCAGAAAATTATCAAAATTGTTCAAAGTAATGTTGACCTAACTGACCCAAAATTGGTTGCGAATGCATTTCATAATTACTTTGCAAATGTACACTGTAGGAGTTAATCTGGCCAGATTAATTCCTGATGTTGATCAATCTCCATTAAAGTATCTCCAAAATCCCTCATGCAAAAATTTCTATTTATTTCCAGTAACTCCGGTTGAAATTGAAAACGAAATCAGTCATCTAAAATCTGATAAGGCCACTGGACCATTCAGTATACCTGTGAATATACTTAAAATTCTCATAAGTGTTATATCAGTGCCCCTACCAACCTTATTTAATACCTCTTTATCAAATGGAATCGCACCTTCTAAGTTTAAGGTTGCAAATGTAATTCCAATTCATAAAAAAGATTCTCATACTGACTTGAGTAATTATCGTCCAATCTCTTTACTTTCTACATTCAAAAAGCTCTTAGAAAAAATTGTGTCTGGTAGACTTTTAAAATTTTTAGAAAAGGAAAAGATGCTCTTTCAGGGTCAGTTTGGTTTCCGTTCTAATAATTCAACTGATTTTGCCATTCTTAGTATTATTGACTAAGTTCAACATGCAGTTGATCAAGGTGACCTATGATGTGGCATTTTTCTAGATTTTAGTAAGGCATTTGACACTGTAGATCATGCTATTCTTATTGAAAAACTTGACTTCTATGGAACGAGATGCTTCCGTGAAGCATTCACTGGGTTGCCTGTGGTACGTGTTACAGAAAATCAGATGGCACTGAATTGTGTGGTATTGAACTACAGCACTCCAGTCTCTGAAGAATAAAAAATAAAAGAGAAGCGAGAAACATTGGCTTCTGGGCTGACATGTTGATAATTTTCAAGTTCCCTGACAACTTCTTTTCACCACAAGTTTAAGCGTGCCCACTGGGCATCTGACAGCTTTGTAATACCAAAGTTCACTGAAGTTAACCCTGTCTGGCGGGGTTAGTATCTGGATGGCAGACCAAAACAATATACCCCTCATAAACAGAAGCATCGAACCGAAAATACTATTAACGCTAACAAATGCGAACTCAGCAAGGTACAGATTTTGTTAGCTTGCTTTATGCCAAACAAGAACATCATTCTAAAAGTTTATTCTACGCAAAAAGTAGGTTCTGGAGGTAATTTTGAGAGTGAAAATCAAGGTTACGCGGCAGACGGCAAATACAAACTCACGATTTAATTCAGTTAACACACCAGAAAGACGCTAACCTCATTTTGACAAGAAAATGCTTTACTATTGCCATAAAAACTATCCAGTTAAGCTCGCATATCATAAAAGCATGGTGAATTCATAAAGGCCACCTTTTCCAGCGAACAAGTTTTTGAAACAAACAACATATTTGCTATTAGAGGCAAAAACCCCTTCTATTTCATTACGTGCGTGAAGAGAAGAAACTCAATCGTGTCAAATATGCACAATATTGCAACAAACTAAATTTCAGGATCAAACCGTTTCCATGAAGAACCTTTTCCTTGAATAATGAAGCACAAAATACACGACAAGCTTTCTTTCAAACAATTCTTGGCTGTCACATTTCCAATTATTTTTTTTACCTGAAGACTGTGCAGAGTTGATCACACATCCACGTGCATGTGAGGTGTTCGATTCGTGCTCTGTCTTTGTTGAACCCATACGTTATCAGAGAATTTTCCATTTGGTTTCAGTGTTCTACATAACAGCACACTTGGTAAAATATTATTTAGAAATACAGCTCACTTTGATTTCGGCTCGACGGGCGATAGATTGTTATTGAAGTCCATTACTCGTCACTTTTGAGATTCCAGGTGTTGGCTTTTCACCGCCTGCCTAGTTTATCCAACTGACTTCCCATTATTGAGCTCCATAAGGGTATATTTTGTTGAAGGATCCACTTAAACGCCATTCGCGTTACATGCCTTTCGACGCCATTGCAGGCTAAGTTAATGATTCTACTGTGTCCACCAGAGAAATCTACGCATTTCCACTACCCTCTCGATCCTAAGAAAATACGCGCAGAAGGCTCTATGCGCAAAGACACCACTAACCAGGAGAGGGACAGGGAAGACTTTTACCGACACGGAAAAAAAACTAAAACAACTAAAACGAACAAATCCCACCCACTTTCCGACTGGGATTGCCATACTGGCAACCCAGTAATAAGGAGTATTGCAAAGGATTGGTTTACTTCATATCTTAATACCTAATTGCCTACAATTTGTTTGGGGTGCAGGGATGGCGCAGTGGTGAGAGCACTCGCCTCCCACCAATGTGGCCCAGGTTCGATTCCTCGATTTGGCGTTATATGTGGGCTGAGTTTGTTGGTTCTCTACTCTGCACCGAGAGGTTTTCTCCGGGTACTCCGGTTTCCCCTCTCCTCAAAAACCAACATTTGACTTGTCGTATTAATTGTTAATTTCACTTTACAGTGTCCCCAATTAGTGCTCCAGCGCTAAATCCACTAGACACTTAAATAAAGTTCCTTTCCTTTCCTTTCCTTTTGTTACTGTTAATGGCATAGAGTCTGACCTTACTAAAATATACTGTGGTATACCGCAGGGATCAGTTCCTTATTACCTTCTGCTTTTCATGCATTCTTCTCTCAAGTAAGTAAGATCCATCATTACAACACACGATCTGCAGCTAAGCAGTTCTTTTACCTTCCAAAAGCTAGAACTAATTATGGAAAATTTAATATTAGATTTCAAGGACCGATCTGGAACTCAATTGATTACAAGACTAAAGCTTTTTTCTCGTTCTCAATTTAAATAAAAACTAAAACAACATTATCTCTTCGCTGTACTAATATTGTAATAGCTTTGTACTTCGTAACTTCCATTCTACTCTTTTGCTCATCCTATAGTAATACGTGCTGGTGTGTGTGTTTTGTGTGTAAACAGTCTGCTGTCCTGCCATATTGTACCCCGCACAATAAACTTATTTAAATTTTCTTACTGAATCTGGCTTCTTTGTGTTTTTAACTTTTTTTATTTCAAGAAGTCAGTACCCTTCTTAGTTACATGTAATTAATTAATTTAACAACTTGTAATTAAATAACTATAATATCCTGCTTTGGGTACAATAAATTATTGTTGTTTGTTGTTGTTAAACCAACGGTCTCAGAAAGCTAGTCTTAAAAATGTGGGTCATTGTTATGGAAGTCAAGATTCAGCAAAATAGGAATCCAGCACAAACAAACAGGCCAGAAGAACAGATGCAAAGAATGGCGAGTACAAAATGAAGAGTACAGAAAAACAAATAAACAAGGCAGCCGGTTGTGGAAGCAGCAAGTGGGAAAACAGTTGAAAGGAAGTACAATGTCGAAGGAAAATTTATAGGAACGAAAAAAAAAGGAAAAAACTGCTTCGCTCACGTTCTTGAAGGCGTTGTGGTCTGTAATCAGTGCAAAGCACTTTCAGTAACTTTGTTGCTTCATCAGGAACAGCATTCACTAGGCTTTTACCATACTTTTTCATGTTATCTTCAGCCTACAAGAGCAATACAGATTAGACATAGTAAATACATAAAATGGTGGAACACTGCTTCAGTTCAGCCAACTACAGACAGAAGTCGGCGAACTGATGTGTCACTAATTTTTTGGACACTACCGTTGAGCAAAGTAAACCTTTGGAGCTTAGCAATTACATAGTTCTGGTAACAATGGTTTAACCACTCAGCTTCGACCGACGGCGGGTACATCTGCAATTATAGTACCATGGACGAGATGGTAGGTTTCAAGTCAAGTAAAACATGTAATGATAAATTCATATGACATGAGTGAGGGACACGTCCAACATATTAAGCTAAAACCTGGTTGCTCCTAATGGGAGTTGACGCAAAATTGTCATTCCCATTTCTATTTCGGATGCTACAATATACATGTACCAATCGGTAAGCTGTTTGCTTTACCCACTGGAAACTGAAATCAACGTTGAAAGGGTGGCATATTTTCCGGTGTACGCGAATTTTTATCCAAAGTGCATTTTTACGCTGTTGTTTTGCAACAAAATACTCAGTTGTTCAATTGGCAAAACAACCTCCAAGAAATTTGAACATAAAAATGATTCAGGGAAACAAAAAATGAACAATTTGCATATTTGTTAAGAAATTTAAAACAAAATGGAAAAAATAATCTGATGACGTTGTTTTTAAAAATTTCAACCGTTGAATGTGGAAGAAGGTCAATACCGGTAGTTATCTCATAATCGTTCAAAACATTTTATAAAATCTAAAGTAAAACATTGTGCGCACAAAAAGTGCTAATCTGTACAGGTACATTGACTCAAGCTTACCTCATAAAAGTCTAATTTTCCAATGTACGACAAGGCCCTTTGGTAATCTTTCAGATCTTCAAGTTGGATCTTCAGGTATCTGAGACAAAAGCGTGTCAAACAACAAAGTGGTATTTGCGACTGGATGAGGAACGAAAGGAATGGAAAATGTTTTCTCACACATCTCTGGGGTCTGGACTTGAGGGACCTTAAGTTACGTGCTCAGTGCTTCTGTCACGTCCTTTTTGGACTCAAATTTTAGAGCCCCAGTTTCCACTGAACCCTTAATGAATCAGAGAACTTCGCAGTATTGGTTGGATATTGGTTGGATATTGTTTTTTGCTGGTATCGGTAGTGATGCCTTCATTGTATACCATGCCAGGCTAGGTTTGTTTGCGACGTAAAATAGTTGGTCAGCTTGACAATAGCTCCCAGAGTTGTGTGAGAAGAATTACTTCCTTGGCTTAGAGGGGACTTCCATTTCTGCCCAATAGTACTTACAAATCATGCTGCTCATATTTCTCTGCTAAGTAGACTGCATGTCTGAAATACCCAGCTTGGCGACAAACCTAAATGACAAATGTTTGGTCTTACTCTCTAAGATTCATTAAAATTAACGTAGCATCTGACTTCGTGCTTGAAATATGCTTCATTAAATTTAAGGAACTAAAACTGACCAAAAACTGGTATAAAACAAATTGTTCTACTTCTGTGGCGGGAGGTATACAATAGTCAGCAAGATAACCGCTAATAATATAAAATTTCACTTTAAAAGTCTGTTATTTGTGCTTATGCAGTAACTGTATTTTGCTGAAATTTACTCTTGTATTTTTATTTTATTGATGGTTCTTTCTTCACACTGGCCGAACAATCAGTGGACATACGTTTCCGTTCTACTTTGTCTATCTCTCTAGCTCGTCCAAATAGAAACAATATTTGGCGAAACTATTTTAGCGTTAAGAAGATGTCCTCATTTGTTAGTAAAGTCATCAAGACCGCTTGACTACCAAAAGTACCATTGGTTTTGATTGTAAAGGAAGTTACATACCTTTATGGCAGTTTCAACATCAAAGTTTAACTCTCGATCAGTCTGGAACGGAAAAATAAATTAATAATTAAACAACAAGGTGAAAACGATGACAATAATTAAGATGTGATTGTGACGATGTTGAAGTGCAAAACATTGAAAACCATGCTCTCATGTTTTGTTAGCGATCTCAACAGAAAGAAACCAAGCGAGATTAAACAGATGATAAATTCCAATTTGGAAACGGTCCTCCCTTTTTTCTATTGGTCTCTATGAGGGTGAGAGAACATCACTGTTGTGCTAAAAAACTTTTTTGCTTACTTAAAGTTCTTAGTCTCTGCAAAAAAAAAAAAAAAACAACAACAACAAAAAAACAAATTCATAATAGCAACCAGCATCATGATATTAATCCTCATCAACCCTCGTAACTTCTTCTCACTTCTTATTGGCTGAAAAGGGTGAAGTTCTCAAGTAACACAGGTGCAAATTACAAGTGCATGTTTCCAAGTTTACAGTTGAATGACTCTTGAACGATGGTCTTGTGAATTCGAATTTGACAAATCAGTTGAATTAACTTGTTCGAAAATTGAAGCAAACATTGTCAAAATTTCACTTGCTTTGGTTTTTTCTTTTCCTCTTAATTCCATGTACATTACGAATAAGTAATTACATGATTTCTCACGGAATTTGGCATCGATAAGCCGTTGTAAAATTTTCAGACTACAAATTACAAATTTGTTGGTCTGAAAAATTTATACCAAATTGCACTTGAAATCATGTGATTACCTATACTTACACCATGCTATTGAATGCTCTTTTTACCAGTCCCAACCTTCAAAATTGACTATATGGCCACTTTTTCATACACAGTCTTCACTTAATCGTTGAAATGTGGATTGTGAAACCCATACTATTTAATGATCCAGAATTTAATTGTGCCTTCATATGCACTCCAACTATTTCAAAATAATTGTTTTGAGGGGTAATGAATCAATATTGCTGATTAGGAGTGAACACCCTGCAAGTATTTCCCTTGAAATTTCTCAAAAACATAAATACCTGATACCCTTTCATCATCTCTGCTTGGTTGCAAACGTGAGCACTAAAAGCCTTAATTGAAAATTTTATCCCAAGTAATGGTCAGGTAACTATTTGGAGCGAAAACTTCACATGAAATGAGTGGTATGCTGGCCCATGAATTTTCCTGTTTTTCATCTTATTCTCACTCAGAGAAGAAGAAACAAAGTAGTGAGTGGACAAGTATTGTAATTACCATGATAAACTCATCCAACATTGACACATCTTTAAGCTTGGTGTAGCAGTTTAGCAGAAGGGTGGTGTGATCTGTGTTAGCCAGTCCTTGTTTATGAAGAGCCTTTAAAGTACAGTAAATCAAAAAAAAAGAAACATCATCATCTGTTGGGCTGGTGCCACCCTGTTTTCATAGTGGTTGACGAGCCAAGTTCAGGTTTTCTCATTTGAAAAGCATTGAATATTGGCAAGAGAGCTCACAGGTTCAAGCCTTTGCCTGAGCAAAAGAAAAAAATTCAAGAACCACACACTGTTCCCAAACAGTAGGGTGTAGCTTTCATAATAATACCTACTGGTTCCACACACAATGTTATTATTGTATTTGACAATAGTAGGTGGGAAAAGGGGTGCAAGACTTGTGGATGAATTTGTCAATCAAAACTTATGGGCCTCTTTCATCTTTCTCAACACGTTTTTGCAAACAAAAAGCTTCCAAGTCCAGTCTTACCTGAAGGTATGCTGTTAGATTGTGAATTCTTTGAGCATCCAGAAACTAAAAATAATAGGCCACAAATTTTGAATCAATAACATTGGAAAAAAATAGGCACGCATTGCATACGTGTTGTAGTGCAGTAACTTGGCACAATGCTTTATTCCATAACTGTCAACTGAAATGCGTTTTGTATTCCAGGAGATTCAAGTTGTCTTTGCATAATGTGGAGCTCTTATAGTACGGAATATTGTTTTTGCATTGTAAAACATTGTAATGCCATGGTACATGTAGATACCTTACGTAAATAGCCCCCTGAGAAGACATGTGGTTAGTAGTGAAATATTAAACCCAGAGAGATCGAAAAAATAAAAGGGAATCGACTAACATTGGCACCGAGGCTGACATGTTGACTTTTCCAAGTTCTCTATAACTTTTTTTTTTTCATAGCAAGTTAAAGCGGGAATTGCTGTGTTTGTTAGATCCACTTTTCGTGAATAATGCACTGTTATATGCATGATCACCAAATTCAGTTTTTACGACAAAAGTTCACTGAAGTCAAGCCCTGCCTGGCGGGGTTGGTATCTGGATGGGTGACCATCAAGATATACGACTTGTGGTCACAAACATCAGACCGAAAATTCTATTTTAATGCTCAAAATTGCGAACTAAGCAAGGAACAGATTTCGTTAGCAAGCTTATGCAAAAAATAATATTAATACACACTTTTAGCAAGAGAAGAGAGATTTTAATTTATCTGTCAAAACATGACATTCATCAGACCAACTGGACAGAGTAGAATGTTTTGCACTTGAAGAAAACGGGAAAAAAAATAGAACTTCAAAGTGGACGGAAATCGTAAGTACAAAGTATGCGTTGTTGCCCGTGTTTCCATAAGGTTCCAAGCGACAAAATAAATTTCAAGTGTTGAGAAGAAAGCATAAACTTCGTGCCGCAAATATAAAAAGTTGCCATTAGCAAAAAAAAAATTGGGAGATTTTTGCTACGTCCAATTTTTCTATTGTACTTTTGAATTGGTTACACAACTAAATGGCAAAATCGAAAGTGACAACGATTTCAGTGGCCGCCTGTGATCTGATTACTTTGAATGTTACCAACAGCTCATGAAAACAAAGGATACATCTCCGACAAAATGATGGCAAGACACCGGTTTTTGTTTTTTCTTCCAAGTTTTATAAAGTTCGACAAGAAATCTGCCAATTCAACACAAAGATCAATAGTATGAGTTCTCTGTTCTGAGCATGTGCATTTTGAAAAAAAATGTTCCTTAAACGCAATGCGCTTGCCCAATACAGAAAACTTGTACTCGTAGTGGTTCTCGTACTCCATGAAGGTCACAATTATTTCAAAGGAGGTTTCCCACTATGACCGAAAGTGCCAAAGTTCCGGGCTAGGCCCTTGGGATATAGAAACCGTCAAGTTGAGAAAGCCACGATGGTTTGCTTGGCGGAGTATCTGCGAAACTTTGAACGTTCAGTCAAAATCCATGAAGTGGTCTAGCATTATCGTTGAGTATTTAACCAGTGGGTGATGCAGAGGTCGCTGATTGGAGGAACGAGGAAGCTTTGTCAAATCAGCTTCAATCAAAATATTTTTCACTTTGGAGCATAGCTTTAATTACCGCCAGTGAGCAAACAAAGAGAAGCTATTTTATGAGGAAGCCTTCGCAGTTTTCCGAAAAGATAGCCGCCAAAAATCGCACCCAATTGACCAGCAAAATATCAACTGCTTTACTGTGCGTTACGCACAGACACAAAACGTCAGAAAAACGTGCAGTCACATACTGTATAACCATTTTTTTACTGATTGACAAGGTCACGTGACATAAGGCCATGCAAAGATGTTTTCTTTTGGTATCAAGTCAGTGGTATACCCTACTATAACAAGTACATACTGGTATAATTAATGATACATGTAAGTAAGCTATCTGTATGTCTGTGCAAGTCTGCACCCTGTTTAGTCCAAAATCTAGAAACAGTTTTTGCTGTTAGCAGATTTTGTTTACCTTTCTGATGACATATGATGGCTCCAAATGACCAATGGTCTTAATGTATTGCTTTATGGCTCCATCATGATCCCCTTTGCTGGAGACAAAAAATGCACATCAAATAACAGATATACACTGTTGAAACATCATAAAGATCATAAGCACTCATTTTGCGCAAGACAACTTTACTGCTAAGTTGGGTTGCAAAAAAAATCTGACCACGAGATTAAATTAACCCTAGGCTCTTGTTTGAATTACTATATTTTCTCAATTAAATGCCCCTAGTGCTTACTGTATCTCAAACTTAATCTGGTCAGACCTCCCCTTGTAGGAAACCAGTGCCAAAGGAAACAGAGTGATTTTCTGTCATTTTACAATGTACATGTATAGTGCCCCAGCAATAAATAATTGACACTTCATAATAAAGTTCATTTTTTATTGTTACTGATAATCAGCTTTGCTATACCTGTACAAGTGATCTCCATACTGAGTAAAAATGTCAATCAGCCCATCAGAATAGTGTTGACTCTTTGCTAAACTTTGAGACCGAAAGCAGAATGTTATTGACTTATTGCACAAACTTTCTACGGATAAAGCAATGCAATCGAGAAATTATGTTTAGCACAATCATTTCGAATGCTCTGGATGAATGGAATAAGGGAAATACCAGAGCTCCAACAAGTAGACTGGGTAACAACCAAGATGGACAACTAGTAGACTTGGACTACAGAGGGAAACTAAGGTCATCAGTAAACACCAAAGTCACAAATCACGTGTCATAGACAAGGTTGGTGGTATGCTGTGATGCACCAGAAGATGACTGCCCCCCTCCCCAAGATATGTCCAGAAATGCCCCCAATTAGATGTATGCAAATTTCATAAGCATCACAAAGTGTCCCCTTGCTGTCTCCCCAAAATAAACATTGCTCTTGTCTCAGACAAACCCCCCCCCCATCCCACCCATTTCAGATATAAGCAGTAAGCCTGTATCCAAAGATGTCCAAGGGAAAGAAAACAGAAATGCCATGCAGCCCCTGAGATAACCTGAGGACCATCCCAGAACCTCTAGTCGACGACTCTGTAGGGAATCTGTTCATTATGGAGATCTTTAACAGTTACCTTTGTTGAATGTTAAGTTGAAAGTATGTAATTTTGACAGTCTTTTTTTTTTACATTGCACTATCTAAGCTTCAAGGAACTCTGTTATTAGGTTTCAGCAGAGATTTAAAGACACACCTGATTGCCATTGCATATAAGTTTTTCTTGAAAAGAATCTCCAATTTTGTTTGAGTGTCTTTTTCTTCGAGCTGAAAGATCTGAAAGCAAACAAATGGACAACTCCGATCAAGGACATTGTTTTGCGATCATTGTAGAATGGAAGGGGTGGTGAGAAGGACAAACTCCTGCAGATACCCTCAATTGTACAACTTTTATTGGGGCATTACTTCTGCATGACCATGTAAGGGTCCACCTACAGATTGTTTGCATTTATTTGGCAGGAGGTACATTTCACTGTCATCTACATGGTGGTTAAACACAACCACAACATGAATTATGTCGATAAACATCAAGAAAAAGAGTGCATGTAAATAAGAACTGGGGGAAAGCAATGGACATACTAATTAAGTTAATTGTACTGTTTCCAAGAAATTGGCAGAGAGTACAATCAAGCATGAAAAATATAAAAACCAGAAAACAGGGAATTAGTAAAATACTCAATCTCTTTGTCTTATGAAATTCCACTAATTTCATCCAAAATATCATTCAACCAAGAATGATGAATTTGTCTGGATTATACACTGTAAGATGATTCCAGAATAAAAACAGTCTTGCACATGAGGTAAAACATGTTGCTTGGTACTGCTATCGAATGAAGGGAATAATTCTGGGCAAATTCACAGGCAGTGAGGCACACTTAGAAACACTCCCGATGAGAACACTGTGGACCATGTTGAGACTTGCTTCCTTTTTACACATGTATATATAATTATATATATAATGATCAATGGTAGCAAAATTTCAGTTCATCGTTTTATTGCTACAACGCTGTTTCGTATGGTCGAAAAACGACCACACTCATCAGGCAATAACGACCAAGTTTTATCTGAGAGGTGCATGTATGCATTACATGATTGATATAACTTTCCCTCATGTACATACATACATGTACATATTTACTTATAATTTGTTTTCTTACAGTATTTAAACAGATTGTCAGAGTGCTCAACTCTTAAAGGAGTGATTACTATAATTCTCTTAAATCAGTTAAGGACATCAGTCCTGAGGGTCAACGAATGACCTTCATAACAAAGTTGCCTGAAGAGTGTGGTTGTTCGTTGATCATACAAAACAGAGCTTTAGCAATAAAGTGATGAATCACTCCTGAAGTCCTGAACCAATAATTTTTAAGAGAATACATCTGCGTACATGTATAACAAAGTTGCCTGATGAGTGTGGTCATTCGTTGATCATACAAAACAGAGCTGTAGAATAAACCGATGATTCACTCCTGAAGAGCTCAACCAATAATAATGAGAGAATACATCTGCATAAATGTGTCAGGTGCAACGTACATGTATTGTATTATGTTAACAACACAAAAGGACACTGTTACCTTATTTTCTGCCGTAAGAACAAACAGGCTTCCCCATTCACACAAGACATCAATGACACCCTGGAAAGTCCCTGTAAATGCTGCAAGATAACAAACTTGTCAAGTGCATGTTCATCACCAGATGAGCACATACAGCTGTTCCAGTAAAATTAATGTAGTTTCTATAATAAAATGCTTCAGCCACAAAGTTGTGGGTTTAAGAAGAATACAATAAAGTGTGTAGCCAACTTGCTGGAAATTATTACTTTAATGCTGAACTTGTCCAAGCAAAATTTAATGACTAACCAATCAACTTGTTTTGAATATCATATACAGTCACAATGTTAACATTCCTTGTCTGAGAATTGCCCCTGCAGTGGTCAAAAGGGAGAAATGATACAAATTAGGATTTTAGTTCAAATACATTTACAGTAAGCAATTTGCAACCACAGTGATCATTGTCTATCAGTCAATTTAGTGATCCAAAAAATTGATAAATACTAGACTCAGACAGAAGTTAATGTAGCCCAGCCTTCCTCTTCAATTATTAATATTTTAATCTGTTATGTGCTAACTGTCTTTATATACTGTTTTTCAAGTCAAGCTCAATAATACAATTTACAGAAATTGCCTCTTTTAATTGCAAATCCTGAATTCTTAAATCCATGATTGTTAATGTCATTGCAAATTGGTATGAAAAGCACAGAAAAATCAGCCAGGTGAAGGCAACATGTACTTGCAGATACATACAGTAGGTCATTGCTGAGACCACAACCATGGTAATTACCGGTATGTAGTTATACTGCCTAAACAGTTTTATTAATATTTTATAGTATTAACTCTTGGGTATAGTGTCAGAGCATGCAGCTACATGTATTAGTGAGCCTGATATTCTGCAGTATAAGGCATTCCCTGTTAGCTTGACCTTGCTTTCCTGATTAATATTATAACCAGTTTAAGCTGGGTATGTACAGTATGGGTATGTATATTTCTCCAATTTGTTAAATTTAAACTATTGAAATGAAATGATGCACACACAGTCCACAAAATTAAGTTAAAATTAAGTTGCATGCCCATAAATTACAGCGAAGAACAGCAAAACAAAGGAAGTATGTATTCGTGGAACACAAATCTAAAAATTCAATTTTAAGTGAAACGTATATGTAGCTTTTGCAATGCCTGCATGGTGCTCTGTGGAAGTGTTGTCAAATCAATCCATACAATGATTGACACTTAAACATAAAAGAACATTAACCCATTGACTCCTCGGAGTCAGACTCAACAGATTTTACCCTGTCAAATGCCAGATGATGTTACTCGTCAACAACACCTGAGGAGTGAATGAGTTAACCAAATGCTGATATTGCTTGTAGCTGAATGAATCTCTCACCCTACAGTTGGCCGTGACAGTTGTTTATTATCCTGGCTGGCAACAACAAGATAACCCCGCCACCAAGTTATCATTTGCTTTTCACCTATCAATTGAAAACAAAAAATGAATAATCAAAACCAGGCCAACCCATCCCCTCCTAACAATGGCACTTACATAATTGAAACTGGGTTAAGAACGTCTCCGTGTAGATCAACTCAAACACTTTGCACCCTTTAATCAATCCCTCCAAAGAGAGACCAGAGACCAATACAGATTAAAATCTGTCTAATACCAGATGATTTTACTCATTACTACAGCAGGAACTGGCTTTAATAGAGTTGAAACTGGGTTAACAACAGCTATGTCCACTAAAAAACTTTGCACCCTTTAACCACATTCCCTCCCAACGAAGACCCTTACAGATTTTAATCTGTTTAATGCCAGATGATTTTCTGTCAGTTCAGGGGTGGAAGGGTAAACATGCATGAGTGTACAGTCTTATCCACAAACTTGATGTGACTAGCTCTGTCTATATCTCTCTTTTCGGGCCTTATTCTTTTGTTGCTGATATTGAGACAAAGTTCCACTAAACTATTTTTCCTAGCTACAGCACATTGTAGTTTCATTTTCAAGTAACAACGTACATTGTACATTATACCCCAAGCTAAAACAAAATGTTGTTCCGGTTATGGTAAGGAATCCAGTCCAACCAACAGATTGACCAATGATCGATATGCGAGAAGAGATGTATTGCATATCCCACCAAGGGTCTTAAGTACTGTAAAAATTACAACATTACTGTTTTCGTGTTTTACACGATGTGTTGGTGATGTGTTGACCAATGCGTTGACCAACACATTGGTTGGATCAAAGGTCACCCCATAACCTGTTACTTCTCAAAATATCCAAAAACATAATATTATTCTGTGAGAGAATAAATCCAGAATTAAAGGGCCATCTTGCCTGCCCTGGTAGCCAATGGCCTATCTTTATTCACCTTTCATGGATCAATTAAGCCACATAATACAAAATACATGTAATTTCACACTTTCATTATCATGAAGAGTTTACCTTCAAAAGCTAAACAAGGCCCTCTTCCATCAAGCTGGTAGAAGTATAGTGCCTACAATGAACATTAATACTAGACTGTTAGACTATACAGGTACAAAAATATGATACGTGTACATAATTATCTAGTTCAAATGCTCTTAATTAGCTACTACCTTCTCTTGTTCTAAGTATGCAAGTTACATGAACTGGTTCTGCCACATCTCCTGTAGCTCTGTGGCAAAGCACTCAAACTAGTAGATCATAGCTTTGATTCCTGTTCAGGAGCAATTGGATTTTCTTGAGTATGCCAATGTAATTATTGATAAATTAATAAAACACATGATTCATTAACCAGGCCAAGAATTGACCATCTCCTTACAATACGTACATACTTGACCACTCCCCATAGGGGCTTTAATTTTCAGGACCAATGAAACACACAACGCAACACATCAACAACAACATCTGTTACAACAACTGTTAATCAAGAATCCTAACTAGCTGGAGGCAAATCAGTTGGCTACAGTATTTACAAGTGCAGCTGGGAAGTTGAACCAGGGAATACCAAATTCAATGACTGGTCAGAGCTGGTCTTGAACCTGGGATATCCAGATCTACAGGCACGCCACTGCGCTACACAGTGCCTCCTATGATTATAACAATGAATATTATTGATGAAGAATGGTTATTATTAATATATAAAGAAGGAAACTTGTCTAACCTCTTTGCGAGCAACAATAAACTGATTTTCTTGGGAGGCATCACTCATTACAGAGCATCTGAGTTCACAGCCATGAGCATCCAATACTTCCTAAAAATAATGATGTTATATAGAACCCAGTCACTTCAAATGATGATAATTAAAGTAATGCCAAGACTAAAGAATGTGGGTTGTTCTAGTGGGTTGTTCTACAGTCAACTGCTTTCACAAATAACTTTGTGCAGTTAGCAAATGAGAGCAATGTATTAATCAGCACAAACTGAATTGTACTCGCTAACAGTTTGATTTCACTTATGTCATTAAATATTTACATGTACATGGGCAGAAATGCAGTATCATTATATGTGCATTCTGTATGATAAATGGCATGAAGTGTTCCCAAATTACCCATCTCCTCAGCTTCAACACCACCTCCACAAATACCGGTAATCATGCAAGATCCCCTTTCCATATAAACTACAAATACTAATCCTACATATGGGATAACCCTAATCAAGAACCGCTCATTAATTTTCGGACGATTTTATTGGCTAATTTACGTCACATGATACAAACTCACAGGGCAGTTTAATATAATATTACGCAGTAGCCCCGGTTGCGTGGATATTTGCCCAGCTAAATGCTGTAGCGATAATTTCCAAAGAAATGAAGGAAAAAAAAAGGCATCAGAAGAGTTCTCATTTTACACTGAAGATGCCAATGCTACTGTGTGGATATGATGTATGAAGAATCTTCGCTGATCGACAACATCAGGAACTTCTTAAGCAACACCCAAGGACAGAGAAAAATCTCTGACCTGGGTGGAATCAAACCCACAAGCTTCGGATTAGATCACCATTGCTCTACCGACTGAGCAACGAGGCCAGAGGGGAGTAGGCCGTGGGAGTTTGAGGACAACTTTCCTTTACACTTAACATGGCTTGGGCTGAGCCTTTTTGTGAACGAAATGTACTTATCATGATTTATTATTTGAGAAGTGGTTTACAGACAGATCCCTTTGGAGGCACCAAATAGGTGGTAAAAGTGTCTATAAAACAGGCAATTGCTTAAATCAGTAGCCCATAACTAGGAGCAAGCAACAGCCTTATATTTTTGTCAGAGCGTCATCACAGACTTCTCTTTATTTTTATTAAATTTCCCGCTGATGAGACTCCTGCAGGACCAATCACAAGAAATTAACTTTACAGCATAGCGTCAGCTAACTGGAATTGTCTTGTCTTTTTGCAGAAAAGGTAGTCTAAAAATAGATAGTACATGGGCTCCTGGTCTGTAAAAATACTGTGACATAGGCTTAGTATGTCCAGACAAGTGCGAGGATCACTTCTCTCTTTCGTCTATAGATTTGTCTGCTTGTTGCTCTCTTATTCTTTGCTTATACATGTTTGTACCAGATCAACAGGGGATAGTTGAAGGAGCACAATATTATAGTTCTTAATTTTTGCTGGTGAATGGCTGCAAATGAGTCTAGGATCTGTTGGAGAGGTATGCCACAAAGGCTGCTAGTCTGCTTCTGGTTTAACCATACAATCATATATCAATATACATGCAATACCATTATTCCAAATGAAATAGTCTAAGACCTTTTTACTGATATGGAGGCCATTATTTTGATTTCTATTGTTTCAAATAGCTATTATGGGATGCGGCAAATACATATTAATTTGCCCATTGAGCATACCATAATGTCTTTCAAAACAATATCTGACTGTTACCAGTATTGCTATCATTATCACTATTACATGTATGCCAATGTCAATATTACTATTAGTTTAAGACCGTACAAGTAGCTCTTTTTCTTACTCTGCGGTCCTTAGCAGACAGGTTGTATGACAGCACAGCCTCTGTTGTCACCACAAACAGTATAACACTGTCACTAGTCTGCTTCAAAGCAAGTCCTGCAAGATACATGTCAGACAATTACATCTTAAAGCACACTCCCAATGTCTAAGCCACTACCACATTCTATAATCTGTCCAAATAACCAATAATAATCATTAATAATAATAATGATGATAATAATAATAATAATTATTATTATTATTGGCATCTGAAGCCACAGGACGTGGCTCACTGTCAATGAGAACTTCCAGATTTAATGACTGTGAAACATTTCCATAATAATAATAATAATAATAATGATAATGATAATGATAATGATAATGATAATGATAATGATAATGATAATGATAATGATAATGATAATGATAATGATAATGATAATGATAATAATAATAACGAAGATGATGATGATGATAGAGTGGTTTTCAATTGAGTGTCGAAAGTAATTAGATCATTACTTTGGTTTATGATTACTTCACTGAGTGATTGGTTCAAAGTTCTTGCAACACTTTTTCAACCAATCAGAAGTGAAACCAAAACCAATCGTGGCTCGTGCGTGCACATTTTCCCACGCTTTGTGTCGGCTACGTTTAATTACTTCCAGTATTGATTGGTTTACTGGATTGTCTTCGTCCTTTTTGATTGACCAAAGTAATTACTTTGGTTTTACAACACTCATTCGAAAACCGCTCTAAGAATAATAATAATAACAACAACACGGTTTTCAACCAATCACTGACTGAATTTTAAATGCAAAACCAAAGCAATTTGCTAATTATGTTCGGCACTCGATCAATTAAAAACTGCTCTGAAAGAGGTGTAATGAAAAGCTCGCGGAAGAAGCAGAGACGCAACAGAACAGAAGGATATGAAGACATTTGTATTTTGCTATAATTGCATAATCCCCAATGTATAATTATTATTGGACGAAATGTCTTACAGAGCACCCAATTACACTCTGAATTAGAATTCAATCAATCCTATTTTCATTTCTTAAACACTCCAAGCTGTTTCAACTTCTGTACATGTACCTGTCACAGGATGTTTGTCTTGATGCACAATTCTCTGTTTTGTGTGCCTGTAAAAAATCAAGGCCAGGGTTTCTAACATGCTAATAAATGGCACAAATCAAGTACATTCTATGAACTGTGCTGCGTACACAATAAACTTAATACCACATTGAATCATCTATTAATATTAGTGACAACAATAATTTAACATATAATCACATCATCAATTATCATCACTGTTTGGGATTATTGTCATGTGTTGAACAGTGTTCTAAATAATCATACATGCATGCTCGTGCCCGATCACAATTTATTACTATTATTATTATTATTATTATTATTATTATTATTATCATAGTTTACAGTGCTATTAATTGCTTCTTTCAGTCTCCTTGAACCGGGGCCAATCCTTGGTCCTGAGGTACCAGGGGACTTTTTTATTTGATGGTCAGAAACCTTCTCAGTATGTGCGCAGTTCCTAGGAGGACGATCCTTTGCAGCTCATTAATGTTGCTGGTTCCAGGGATCTTTCCTAAGTTCTGGTCCATTCCCTCTCTAATAAGTCCCAGCGCACCAACAATAACCGGCACAGTCTCTGTTCTCCAGGGTTCTTGTTAAGAGCCGGTAACCGGTTATTTTTACCGGCTGTTCAAATAAATGTTACCGGCTGTTTCACTGAAATATTTACCGAAATTATCCAAGGAATGTTCGTCTGTTCAAAGGTGAAATTACATTTCGTTTATGGGAAAATATTGCTTTCCCCCTCCAACCAATCCTGTGAAGATATCTGGCACATGTTATTGTTTCGAAAATATACCATTTACAGACCTTCCAACTCTCACGCATTTTGCGTGAGACACACGCATTTGATATATTTCTCACGCCCACACGCATAGACACCACTTTCTCACGCTAAGAATTTTACGCCTCCAGCGTCCGTCCTAAAAGCAGCTAAATCTGTTACATAAATCTGCACATAAGCGTAAGCTATAATGGTTAACATTGAAGTATAGGTTAATGCTGATAGCTAGTTGCGAGCTAGTCAGTGTTGTTGTTTTGTAAATACGAAAACCCAGAACTTTTACTTCTTAAACGGCAATATTAATCAAAGAAGTTACATAAATTATTGAATGCAGATGTCAAAAAAGTGTTACTTTTGAGATTTTATGGGACATTTTTGTACCTTAACAATTTTGTAAATCTTTTCTGAAAATGCAGGGGGGGGGGGGGGGGGGCCTGCCCCCCGACCCCCTAGGTGACTGCCAATGAAATAGCATAACCTACTTTCCTTTTGCTGAGTATTAAATTAATTTAGCAGCCGCTGGCATGTGACAGCGATCGATACGAACGTCAAGTTAAGACTTGAGCTTGCCAACCCATGCAGGGGCAGGTAACAAAGTTACCTGCTATTTTTGGTTTTTTACCTCCTGTGCAAAAACTTAGCAAGAACCCTGTTCTCGTTCCCCACATCTTCGCGATTTCGATCCCGAGATCTTTGTACTTTGAAAGCTTTATTATTATTATTATTATTATTATGATGATGATGATGATAATGATGATGACAATGATGATGATGCAGGTCTAATCTTAAAATGAGAAATAATGCCATAAAAAAGTTAATTTGATTTTCTATTAAATATCAAGAGATCGTCCTTTTAATTAAAAGGGGAAAACTTTGAACATTATTTATTTTCACACTAAGCCTCAAAAGATATCCCATTATTTTTGTTGTGATTTAATATTAGGAGTGGTGGTCTTTCCTCCACTTCTTGATTTGATAAAATTCTCCCTACAGCATTTATTACAAGTTCAGAAAACTTAAAGGAAGCTGATAATGATATCTAGAACAATGTAGTACTTTTTGGAATTAAAAAAATAAAAATAACTCCTAGATTGGAATTAAATCTTGCAGAATTACTGGGAATGGTGTCAAATATAATAGGAAAAAGACGGGCTTGCCTAAACCCAGAATCCGGAATCTGGAAACTGAATCTGGAATCTGGAATCCAGAATCCAGAACCAAAGTCACTTAAAATGATCCAGCATCTTTCAAATGTTTGCTTTTACCTCTGAGTAATTTGGCACATGCTGACTCCTTTTGGGAGGGGATTCATGTAATAACTTCAGAAGAGCAACCAACTTTTTGAGCTTCTTCCTTTTCTTCAGGAGCCCATGAGTAGGAGCCTGCCTCTCTCCCATAAAAGCCCTTCGAGTCAACCTTTGCGCCTATTGATACCTCACATGGTCCGCTGCAAGCTGTTATGGCTTCCTTAATCCTTCTGTTATGGACCCAAGTTTTTAGTGTGTGTACATGCATGTGGATCTATTCCTCTTTTATGGTATGTGTGCTTACTAGATTTGTCCTACTGCTGTTGCAGTGGAGGAGGTCATCTTCCCAACTGAATTTCAGGCCGATCCATCCGGAATTGCAACAGCTAGCAAAGGCGCTACCAGCTGCATTGGTTCGTGATCGCGCTGCTACAACAGTTGCGACTAATCTGCGCACTTATAAATCCTGGAAGTTATGGGCCTGTCATCACGATGCTGCTTTTTTGCCGGCAGACTGTGTGGTCTTCACGCTGTACGTCCTATCTCTCATTCAGCAGGCCTGGTCAGTGTCTTCGGTGAATTCTGCAGTGTACGGTGTGAGTTGGGATCATGAAAAGAGTGGCTACTGGGAGCCAAGTGAGTATCCGATAGTGAAGCAAGTGGTTGATACTGCCAGGCGAATTCTTGCCAGGTTAGCTGAACATAAGGAGCCATTGTCTTCTGTTCTGGTGCGGAAAGCGATCAGTTGCTTTGAGAAGGGTAACCTTGGTGACCTCCAGTTGGTAGCCTTGTTTTTCCTGGCTTTCTATGAGAAATTCTTTAGAATTGCAAACCACTCCAAAGGCTCTCCGTTATTTTGACATGTGTTGCATACCAAGCAAGGAGTTCGTCTGCAGAGAGAGGCTATGTCTTACAGTCGGGCAAAGGAGCTAATCAAGGAGCTTGGCAAGGAAGGTCTGGACCCCACTAGGTTTGGAATCCATACCCTGTGTTCAGGAG
>NC_090896.1:23974633-23992133 GCF_036669925.1 Montipora capricornis
GTCTTCCTCTAGTTAAACAGAAAAATCAAGCGTATCGCGTCGTTTTTCAATGGTGAAATTGTATGCTGCGTAGAATTAAGTGTTCAAAATTAATTACAGCTCGGCGAATGTTTCAAACCGCCACTCGGTTCATTTATTGATTCTGGAAAGATATTTCCTTTTTGGTCGGCGGACTAACTTTTTTTGAACCAAAACATTAATTAATCCTTTAAACCGCGAATGTAATAAGCCGTTGGAGCAAAAAAATTTCGGTCTTATTCTCAGATCAGATCAAATGGGCAGTTTAAAAAGGCAAACATTGGTATTATTCTAAAATAGATCGGCAACGTGCTCATTCACCGGCGGTGAGCGGTGAAAGGAAAATGAAATGGAACATCAACATGGTATATGATTACTTTTACATGTAATTTATCACATATTTGCCTTAGCAGCAGTGATTTATCACCCGACTCGCAGTGAAACGGTCCTCGAAATGAAACAAACGCAAACATGCGGTGAGCATCCAAACACGCGGTGATATTCAGACGATGACCACAGCAAAACAAGTCAAGTCAATTTTGACTATTCAAATACTGTAAAGTGGACACTTGTTGCAAAGCTGAATAAATTCTTCGGAAACCAGTAAAGCTTTTAGACATGTAACATTGTTCTTCGTGAAAAAGCTGCTACAAATTGATGTACAACTTTAAATACTCTGCCCTCTTTTACACGAAACACTGCGTGTAAAATGTTACACGCACTGTGAAGAATTTGCGTGTAATTTTTTTACTCACAACTTCGTGTATTTTTTTACTCGCGCGTAACGCGCGCAATATGGCGGACTTACACGCATGATACGCACGTGTAATGCTGCTATTCCTGCGGCCAGTACTGTACCTTAATACCTGTGAGGGCCTTTAATTCTGCATGGCTTACTTCATGAAAACGGGCAATGCGCTCAGGGGTATTCAAAAGCTTTTGACGGGCATACTGACTTTTCGGTTACCGTTAATTCCCATAGATTATCTCCTATGAAAACTAAGAAAAATATCTAATTTGTTACGATCATCTAAAACAAAATAAATGCCAGTGGCTGCCATGAAATCTGGAACTTGAATATCATTCGCGCCTTGGTTGCCACTGTCTTCTTTGCCACTTCCAAAGCCATCTGTATCAAAATTGCTATCACTAGTATCCCCTCTTCTCACAGGAAAACCATAAAAGGTCCCTTTATCCTTCGAATCCTTAAAAAGAGTAGCAATATCCCCATCATTTGATGCGTTACCTCACGCATCAGCCGTTGTTTTCGCGTAATCTGATCGCGTGATTGAAGGGACAAAAAGCCAAACCTTGTCGAGTCCCTTATCAGCTGTCAAAATATGCTCACAAGACGACAAACGACAATTATCCTACTAAATCTCCATAACAACAAAACATATAGATTTTCTAAGGGGGAGTGGATAGAGGCCTTATATCAAGTCGCCATGTTTATGGCCGGTTATGGCCGCTTTGGGTAATTCAGGGGTCATTGCGGGCAGCCGCTTGCAGCCGGTTTGGATGCCAATGGGTTAAGGGGTCACCCAGAAGTCATGACAGCAGAGGCCCTTTGGCTCACACATTCATACGACAAAACAGATCTTTTTCTGAGGTTAAAAACATGCCTCCTGGCCTATTCAGCAATTGTCAGAAAGAAAATATTCCTGCATTGTGTATGTGTGGTAGTGCAGTAACACAGCGCTTTATTCCATATTGTCAACTGAGCTGCGTTTTGTCTTCCAGGAGATTCAAGTTGTCTTTGCGTAATGTGTAGCTCTAATAGTAAACAATATTGTTTTGGTACTGTATATCATTGTAGTGCCATGGTAGAAGTCTTAAGTAAATAGCCCCCTGAGAAAGACATACATGTGTTTACTAGCAAAGTAGTAAACCTTGACAGATTGAAGAAAATAAAAGGGAATCGAGAAACAGTGGCCTCTAGGGTGGCATGTTGATCATTTTCAAGTTCCCTCACAACTTCTTTTCACCACAAGTTTAACCCTTTGACGTCCAAACTGCCCGAAACCAGCCAGACTTATTTTACTCTGTCTAACGCCAGACAATTTTACTTGTCAATGAGGAACCCCTGGGAGTCAATGGGTTAAGCGTGCACTCTGAGCGACTGACAGCTTTGTAATTCAAAAGTTCACTGAAGTTAAGCGGGGTTAGTATAGATCTGGATGGGTGACCTAAAAATATACCACTTTGTAACAAAAGCAGAGGACCGAAAATTCTATTTTAACACTAAAAAATGCGAACTAAGTAAGGTACAGATTTTGTTAGCTTGCTTTAAGCAAAACAAATATTGATGCAAAAGTAACTAAATATTGATACACAGAAGGAAGTTTTCAGGACAACCGTTGATCGAGAATAAAATATTTTGCCATCAGCAACAAAATTTACGACATAAAAACAACATTAATTTTAGATCGCGAATATAAAAAGTTGCCATCAGCGAAAAACATTTTGGGAGATTTTTGCTACATTCAATTTTGTTATTGCACTTTTGGCTGTACGAGTAAATTGCAAGATCGAAAGTGACATCAAATTCAGGGGGTGACGTGATCAAGTTACTGCGGTATGTTTACTCGTGAAACAGTGAAGCATCCGTATCAAATGATGGCAAGATACCGGGTTTTTGTTTTTGTTAGTTTTCTTTTTCTTTCAAGTGATATAAAGTTTGACAAGGAATGTGCAAATTTAACACAAAGATCACAATCGCCCAACTCCTGAGGTTGACCATGTTTCTGCAAAGTCAAAAATTTATTCTCCAAGACGAGATTAGTTATCACAATTTTTTGCTGATTTTGGGGCTCATCGTCATCTCCAGACACAATAAAGAGAGCAGAGGAACAGGCCAGGGGCATTCCCGAGGCTCTGGCATTCAATCTCTTGAACATTATGGGGGACATCAAAACTCGGGCAGTGTCAAACATATCTGGTCAAAATGGTAAAAAAGCAATGGACAAGAATGTGATTGGTGCAATTCAAAGTGAGTCAAGTTATGTTTTAGAAGCTGAGGCCTCTGCTGCATTCATACACTGGAGTGTATAACTTTTGTAATTGTGAAATCAATTGAGATTACAATGTCATGCTATCAAGAGAGGTAACACTCACTGGGATAACTGGAATAGGGGATGGTTAACAGTAATTTTTGTTAATGATCACCGCCTCCACCGGACCACCCTAACACTATCCTTATTTTAATCTTCAGCTCATCTGGCTACCTATTTTGAGTGAACTTCAGACTAATTGGAGGTGGGAGCCCATGAACATTCAGTAATGGATAGCAGACAAATGCCGCAATTTGACTAAAAAGAAAAAAATAATATAATAAATAAAATATAAATAATAGTAGATGTTTTTTTTATGCTTGCTTTTAAAGTTCTCCTTATGACATCACTTCATTGCAGTGTAACATGTTGTACACTGTATGTGTATAAAGTGAAAAAGTAGCTATTGCAATCCAACCTAATAAACAGTCAATTGAGTAGAATGTGCCATTCTTTATGGATATTTTATTATCCCACCTGGGATTTGGACTAGGGATACTGTCTCATTTCAAAAAGCATAGTGGGATCCCACCTGGGATCAGATTCTTACCTGGGTGGGATTCCAAGGTGGGATCCTGTTCTAAAATCCCACCCTGGGATCCCACCTGGGACCCACCTGGGATCCCAGCAATTATTTTACATGGGTAGGTAACTTTTTTCCAACCAATCTAAATTTTGTAAAACTATACTGTACACCATTACATTCTAGCCTAAAATAATGCGTCTTGTGTAGTTTCTGTCCTTATTATTTTCTTTCCTTCTCTTTAAGTACAATGTACACCAATTTTTGCATATTGACAGCTTTTAGATTTTTGAAAGATTTATCCTACCGGGACTGGCTTGTTTCCTGGAATAAGACGCTGCATACAACAACAGACTGGATTGCCATACTTGTCAATCTGGTGATTTCAAATCAAGTAAAGACTTAAACAACTGCAGGTGAACTATATACTGTATCTATGCAATGTATAATATATATTTGCTCATGTACATTTGAGCAATTTTCCTCAAATTTTACAAGAGTCAGGACTGAAACATGAAATCCAGGGCTATGCTACCTGCTGGACAAGTGATTAATATTACTGTAATTATCACATACAGGGCAAAATAACTGAATGCTGATTGGCTGAGACGGAGGGCATTTTTCCTTAATGACGAGGGCACTTTTGGTAATCAAGAGAGCAGTTAACAGTTGCTTATCCAGAGCAAGTGAAATTACAAGTAGACCTAGAGAATTTTCTTCCAGATTAAACTACTTTTTTGTTCACATGTAAAAATTAATATATTTTAAGCGCTACATTGTATTTCTGTTGACAACAACCATTTATTGAACTTGAACGGAATGGGAGCGTGTTGATTGTCATTTGTTGCAGGACTGAATGGGCTTCCCTCAATAATTTTGCCCTTTATGTGATAAACATTGTAATTGCTTCGCGACTCGGGCAATTTTGTGAAAACTTTGAAAATATGTGTGAAATTAACTCTTTACCTTGTCAAGAGTCCAGACTCTCATAATAGGATCAATTCCATCAACTTCATCTTCCTGAAACAAATTAATTTTTACAACATAAAGTAAAACTTTTGTATACATCATTTTACAATGTATGTTCCAAATAATATGAAACCTTATTTCAGTTAAGACTTGATGATAACTGAACATTATCCTTCTCATTAGCATTTACTCGGGAGAAGCTTGACCTAGGACTCCAAAGTATGAGGATTATGACCCCTCTGAGAGGACACAGATAGATCTATGGAATGAAGTCAGAATCTTCTCTCATTTAACCTGACAGCCACTGTCCTTTATACGATTCTATTTACCTGGATTGATTATGTCATAGGCCATTAAAAAGCAGTCGAGGGTAAAGTGAGTACTACAAAATTAATTATTGAGTGTTTTGTCGGTTCTACAAAATTGGCTCATTTAACTTGAACAAATTTAGTTCAAACTTATTTCAACACACCGCCAAGGAAAATTCCCGAACACTCCAGTCGCCAGAGGCTCTCCTGCCTCCCCACCTCCACCCCAACCGTCTGTACGGGTGGATGGCAGACGGACGTACATGACGTCATAACCAAGATTTCTCACATGGTTAGATTTCCCGAAAAATCTTATCCATGGTGCTCTGCAGGCGCGCTTCGCCCACCTGTGCTCCGCTATTAAAATTAAACATGACAGAAAAAGTTGACAATGCAGCTCATCCACATGGAGTAGGAGCTAGTGAACATACTGTAGCCTTAGAGCTATTTCATTACCCCTGAAGACATTTTTACCCAATCAATGGTCAGAGCAGGACATGGTCCTTGACAGAACCATACATGCATGCAAATCTAATGCCATAACCACTGTTCTACTCCTACACAACAGCAGTGCATGTACCTTTGCAAGTTCACTTACCCCAACAGTAAACAAAATATTCTGCTGTTTTAATTGGAAAAAATGAGACACCCGAATTTCATAGGCCTTGAATGAGGTGATGGTCAAGTCACGACACAGGAAATGGACAAATCCAGATGAATCTGTTGGGCATAAGACAAGAAAGTCTCTGCTGGTAAAATAATTATGAAAATGCATGTGCACATAATGGTTGTCCATTTTGATGAAAACAAATTTCTCATGAATAGTTTTTTTAATAATCATTAGTAAACATGTAAAGCTGTAGGGATTATCTTGCTCCCTATAAAAAGAGAAGTGCCCACCAAAATTGATCTGCTTTCCTTACAAAACCTGTTGTTGGTGACAATGAGCATTCTATGAAATTCTGATCAGCTTAGCATTATTTAATTACTAATAACTGAAATGTTATACAGTGGAACCGTGCCTTACGGCCACCTCGTTATTGCGGCCACTTCTTTTTGGCCCGGCAAAACGGCTATACATTCTTTTATAAAAAAAACCTTGTTAATGTGGTCACCCATTGTCTCTCTTGGGGAAAATGTGTGCTTGGTTGATTTGATTTGATTTGATCAAATTCCAACGATGGCTCACTCCTGTCCTCATCATCTAACGATAGCAAAAACCTGAGCTTGAGATTCAAGGAGGATTTTGAGGTTGCAGATTCTTGGAAGTGGGAGAAATTGGCCTAAATTCTGGAGGCACTCAGCCGTGAGCGGTCTTGGAAGTTGCACGCCTTGTCTATTTATATTGTACATATGTGACGATGCGTGGATCTGAAGAGGAAATCGAAGCATCCCAAAAACCCATCAAATCACTCAGGGAACGCAGAAAATAGTTACTGTAGGTGAGTGAACTTTATTTATCTGCTGTCCATAAAATGAATTTTCGAAAAGAAACATCACGATTTGAAGGTTTGCAAGGAAAAGTAAAAGTTGATGGCAGCTCTTGATAGCAAAGCTGGAGCTTTTGTTATCTTAAAAGCCAAAGCTGAGGCAGCATTGCTAAAAATGTGGAGCTTACTGCAACTATTTCAACCAGTGGCAGTTTGTTGCAAACCAACTTCGTGACCTCCCACAGCAAGCAAATAGTAGGGACTGTGGTGTATTTGCTTGCCTCTACATGTACATTGTATGCAAGGTGTCTGGTCACCAATGAAAGCCAGCCATCATGCTTTCAGGTCAACATAGCATTCCTGATTTCAGAAAGCATAATTATGATCCTGGAGCTCCACAGCGAGGTCTTACTTCTGGCATCACTACTAAACGTTGAGAAGGACAAATATAATACTGTTGACTATGTCAACAACTATTACATTGGCAGGGCAATAAGTGCAAACGACAACAACTATTACATTGGCAGGGCAATAAGTGCAAACGACAAAAGTCAGTTCACCTCATTCAAGTTCTTGTTTGACCGGCCAAAGCATGATGATATTGGCAGTGTGCTCAGCGCATGTACGTGTGTTCTTTGGGAATGGCTTATTTGAAGTGATCAATCTTCAGGAACTGGAAGCTGTGTTCCAATCAGTTTCGTAGTGGACGACAAAATAACTTCACATAGATTAACAGTGTAAAGATGCCCAGTTTAACTTATAATTTGCATTTTAATGTTTCGCGAAAACATTCTTCAAATGTTGAATGACATGTACATGTAAATCATCAGCGGCATTGTGTTATTTCCTAAAGACTTTTTAAGAGCAACTTGATCACTGGGATCAAACGTGAGACTGTTTCTCTATTTAGCTTACATGTAGTTATTGTTGGGTTTCGTTCAAACTTCAAAGTTTGGTCTGTTTTTGACTCAAATGTTTCATTGCTGCATTTTTTAAGGCCCTAGTCTTCCCAACATAGTTTCTAGTCAAAAGCATTTTAAAATGATATTATTATTATTATTATTATTGTTGATTAGTTGTGATGGGAACATAAGGAGTGCATAAGTTTTGTCTTGGAAATTATTTAAACAACATCATAATAGTAATGTTGTCAGATGGATTATTTCAGGTTAAGAGATCATTTTACATGGTATGTAATGTACTGTAGTGTGGTTTATAGTGTAAATTTATGGAATTGCATTTCATTAACTAAAGGTACATCTCTTGCACATTTTACTGATCAGATGGAACCACATTTTTGTTATTATACTGTAGTTGCTATGTTACTGAAACTTCAAAATATGTTCTTGAGTTCTCCACTGTTGTTGCAGTTGTTGCAATAATAAAAGTACCTGATGTACTAGATTTCGCAACATAGATTCGGCAACAGCCCCATCATTTAAATTGAACTAATGATGAAGGGGATCTATGTGTAAAATAAAACTTAAATGTTTTGGCATTTTGTATGAGAAACTTCAAAGCCCTTTACTTTAAAGCAGACAGACATTAATTTTTAATTCATGCCAGATTCAGGGGACTTCTAATAATTTGAATACGGTGTTATGAAAGTAGAGAATTTTGTGCATAGATTCCGCGACAGCCATATAATTAAGTATGGCCTCCTGATCAGTATGAATCAAACCACTCTTGTGCATAGATCTACAAATATAATAGTCATCTACCATGCAGAAGTGGTATTATTTTGCTCTGCTGTGTAGATTTCAAGATAATTATGCCACACCAAAAGGCTCTGAATGAAGATTCCGCAACAGACAAAATACCATGGAATGACCCATGTTGCAATATTTAACTGAATATTTACATGTCATCTGTCAGGTCAGGAAGACTTCTTTGTTGGGTTATTGACCCAAGACCCAACTCTTATCTGGAACACTGCTGATTAATTCTTAATTATTATTTATAAACTGTGAAACACTTGTCTCAGTAGTACTCTTGGTTGACTTATTTTCTGTTGTGTAATAAAGCCACATCAAATTTTAAAATTGCAAGTTTAAACTACAACATTTTTCACAGACAACTACAGCCTTTTTAAGGACTTAGTCCCTGACAAGTAATCAAAGTTGAGGTTGAATACTGTCCATATGCATCTTTTACTTGTATTTGAAATTTTCTTCAGGCATTTACAATAAAATGTTACATAAAAGGTACTGCAATATTGAAAATAGCTCACATTCAACTAACTTTGAATAGAACATAAAAGAATTACATTGAAAAAATCAACATCATCATCATCATCATCATCATCAATAAAATAAACATAATATTACATAACCACCTGAACTTGTTAAGAAAAATATCTTTATTTTACATTATTTTTTAATTTTAAAACTTTGCAATTATTATGAATTAATACTTTTAACATGGCATCTAACAGGATGCCGCATGCGGTGATGCGGATCCGCATAATCCCTAAAATCTGCATCCTCTGCATATTTTCTGCATAAACAGAAGAAATGTCTGATACTAGTGATAAAGCAGCTGCTTACCATCCTCGCAAACATAAAAGCCAAAAAGATCAACTGTTTTGAAACGCTTATTTTCCTGAACAGTGAAGATCGATTGAAGAAAATACACCATTTCGTTCGCAAGATGAAAGGTTGTGAGCAGTTTCCACACGATTTTCGGCAATGAGCCTGGGAACTATGGCCTGTTTTATAAATTACAAAATAATACCCTGGGGTCAAAATTTAAAAATGGTGACTCCTCCAGCTATTTTAATGACAAAGGGAAATAATTCAGCCACAAATGTGACTGTATTGGTCACAATTTCTAGTCCTAATTTACCATAAGCATGAAAATACATTAGATGGGCCTGTATTAGTTTTATTAATTGTTCAAATTTCCGCATAATCTTTAATTTTTTTCCGCATCCTATCAGAAGCCCAGTTTGAAGTCTATTACAACATGGTCTACAATACACTGTAGGTGGATCAAGAAGGTACATGTAATTTTTATAGATGGTACATCCTTCTGTTCAGGTGTTTGCAATAAAAATTAATGTTACGGTGTGTTAAAGGTATTATTGAAAACAGCCTACATCCAACTACATGTACAGTATGCTTAAAGAGAAAATTTTTAAAAAGCAAGAGGAAATTTAAAAAATAAACATACGGTACCGGTATATAACTAATTATTGAACTTGTTTAGAAAAACAACCTTTATTTTAAATTTATTACAAACAAGAGGAATATTCATAAACTTGCCTCCAATCACTAGCTGACCTCTTCCACTCGTACATGCAGTAATGTCCACATCCTGTTTAAATAAAGTGGATACAGTGTATTAAACTGGGGTAAATACATGTATAAAATAGAACATCAGTGCTCGTCCCATAATAACTGGAAGTCTTTCCCATGACGAAATGTCCCCAGGGCACGGTATTACTGTGGAATCTCTTCAAGCGCCAATTGCATTTTGACTTCCATCAATCAAAATTCCAACACCAAGCCAAGAGTTAATTCAAAACCATGGATACCTTTGGTTCCAACGGTACATTTCGTACATTCAAACTTGACGCTAATGGAAAGTGATCGTCAATTTGAACGACTCTTTTTATTGAAGAATCTCTAAAAGATATCATAACGGTATTCAAGCAGTGAACTAAAAAACAACTCCAATTCACTTTCTAGAGGACGAGTCAATCTTCCTGGCTATATTTGGGAATTCAAATGATGGAAGCAGTTTGGTGCTTAGCACTTAAAGGTGAGATTCCACAGAATTAAGAAAACTGCAGTAATCAATAATAACTCACGGATACTCTGAAAGAATAAATTTTATGTCCTCTTAGTAGGGGTCAAACCCTGGGCCAATTGATTACCAGTTAATTTTAATACAATATTTATTACCATTAACAATAAAGAAACTTAAGTTACAGTATTTCCTTTACGAGTATTTAATAATTATTTTTAGCTAAAAAGTAGCACTTTGGTTGTTTGGAAATCCTTTCAAAATTCTGAATAAGCTTTATGAACTGTACAGCTGTACTTTGACATCTTGTGTTGTATTGTTGATAAGAAAAAATAATTTCCGAGACCAAAACAAGCTTGGTACCTACTGACGTACTTTACTTTACATGTAAATTTGGCTTGCAACAACTTCACATGCTACCTATATAAAAGTCTCAAAAAATTTACTGTCATTCCCTATATAAAGCTTGTGCATATCTTGTTATTATTGGCTGGTAAACAAAATTAGTACACTATTATTATACTAAAATAGTACATAGCATTCTCACCATTTACTCAGGGATGCCAACCTCTGGAGATCTAAAATCTGGAGATATTTTCCATCTGGTCTCCCCAACCCCCCCCCCCCCCCCCCCCATGATTGACTCACCCATTCCCCCCCTTCACCCCAAAAAATGCACTCACCTACCCCTTCCCCCCCCCCCCCAGCAGTCCTTTAGAATACAGGAAAATATATTTTGAACAGGAAATTTGCAGGAAAACAGAGCACTTACTGTATGTCGATAATTTTTATTCGTTAAACGGAAAAATCTGATCAATCAATCATTTATATGGCTGTGATAACAAACGGAGCTTTGTTTTGTTCAGAGATGAAGAAATGCATCAACAAACAATGAAACGAGTTTGAAAAAATCAAATTTTTTTAACTTGGGGATAAAATTTGAGCCTCCAATGGAGCAAAGTCTCCAGAGTCGTTTTTATCCGGGAGATTTGATGACCCGTACGGGAGACCGGGAGATTCGTTCCGTATGCGGGAGACTCCCGGATAATGCGGGAGAGTTGGCATGCATGTTTACCTCTAACAATAACTAACAATAATAACTGTCGCGGCTAATCGCCGTCGCAAAGTACAGCAACGACGCAGCTCGACAAGGTCGAACCGAAAGCATACGTTGGCGCCTCTGGCAGCCGCTATACGGTCCATGTGTGACCTTGGAGCACAGCTTACAGCCAGCTGGAATCAGCTGTATGTTGGTTTTTTTCTGAAAAGTGTTGGTGGCTAGAGGTGGATATTTATGTTCAAATTTTAGTAAGTTTCTTCCCGAAGGACAAACCTTCAGAGAGGTACAGTACCCTTCCACTTGGATGTCAAAAGTTTCCATGAAAAAAGTTCAGGTCTAAAGAGTGTCTCTTCTTCAACTTAACAAAAAATTTCACAAATGTGATGATGTTTAGAGCCTTTCATAGGAGTCCCATGTAAGATGAACTGATACACAGGCAGCAGTACTGGCATGGTTTGAAAAATCACAAAACATAATCAATCAATCAATCAATCAATCAATTTTAATTTAAACTCACACAAACATTAATTTACAGTGATGGAAAAAGAAAAATAGAATATACATATGAATATTTACAAATTAAATATTGAAGAAGATACATAGTACTAATGAAATATTACAATTTGTGATTAAGAAGTAAAATGTTAGGGGAAAAGAAGAAAGGATAAATGGTAAACAAACAGTTTTAATACAAGGTTGATTGTGAAGACCACTGTTGGTATTTGTAATTATTATTACCGGTAGTTTTTGTTGCACTCACAACAAAAATTACCTAATGTCTTTGTCACAATCATTTAGTGATGGATTCCTAATGTACCTGAAATCATTGGAAGGTCACCTACAGACTTGGCAATATTTGAAAATAAAATGTTCTGCCATGTATAAATCTCTGATCATAAATTAAAATACAGCATCACAAGCAAATTCTTCCCAAATTTGGTTACCTTAAGAAATCAACAAATAAAGCTCTTAACAATAAAATTATTCTGCCAATCATCGACATTGTAACATATTTCGTCGTTGCCGTGAATAACAAACAGACAGACAGTTTATAAGATTATTACTGTATATTGTAAACACAACCAGAAGGAATACACGTGAAATATGCAAATTAGCTAGCGTTGAACCGAGGCAAATACACCACAGACATGTAAATGCAAAGATTTAGCCAAGCCAAAAAGCCAAGCTGCCAGGTTATTTCTTCTTACAATAAGTTAACCTGGCTTGAGCCTGCAATCCAACTGAAACCAAGTACCTAGTTAGCCATCAACTTAAAAAAAACAGCTGATCTTGATGAGCTCTAACTTGAGCCTGCGATATGGTCACATGGTACTAGTCAGCGGATACCTTGTTTTTAACAGGCGTCAATAGACCTTTTTGCAAATACAGAGCATCCCATTATGTATTATCAATATTATCAGTATTCTTAAAATAATTTCTCCTTGTTTTCTTGAAACTGCCGAAAAATGCAAGTTGCACCACAGAGTTTCACATTGGCATACCAGATTTCTAGTAACGGTATTGCTACACTGTATTTAGGCCATGTCATACAACCAGATCCCTAAAAAAATAGAGATTGTCTACCAAATTCAGTATTCATTCGTTTCATCATCAGTAAATGGCCCCTCCTGCTACAGTAGATTCATAGGCCTCTAAATACATGTAAGATGACAATCTATGTTCTGGTCCACAGGTCACAACCTTGAACATTTCTAATGCTATCCTATTCTTCTATATAGGCTAGATTATGCCATTTAACAAAATTTAGAACCTGGTGATCAGCATAATTGGTGGGAATATCATGAGTTTGTCGAGCAGCTTTCTTTTTTTTTATTGTATACATTCAGCTTGTACAGGGATGGAAACACGTCGCATCCAACAATGCCTCAACCAACGTATTGGTGGACATACATTTGTAAAACTGACACTCAACTGGCTCATTGGCTGACAAGGAAAAGCATTATGGCCAACACACAACAGATGTGTAAGCACAAACACTAATTATTAGTCATAAATACAGCAAGACCCTCGGTGGCATGTGAAATAAATCTCTTCAATCCACATGGAATAACTGAAGTCTACAGAATTAAGTCTACTATGAAGTACATGTACCGGTAAATGTAGGATCTCATAAGACCCTGTAAGAACTGAAACAAGATTCTTAAACATGATCTTAAAGTGCCCCTGTTACCAAAAAATCAATATTATTCTTATTTTTCTTTGGAAATCAAAACTATGTTAACGAAACACTAAAGGCCTGGACACACTAGGCGATAAGTCACTGCCACAAGTCGCAGAGACAAGTCGCCACAACATTCGCCTCGTGTGACATTGCCTCTGCAGCAGAATTTTGTCGCACAAATTCAAACCAGTTTGAATTTGTGTGACTAATCCCAAGAACAAAATTAGCAAGAGCAGCGTTGTCGCATTGTGCGTACACTTCCGGCAACAAGTCGCTACGACAAAATATAAATGAACCAATGACAGAACGTCATATGGTCAGCAACATTGAATTACAAAACTAGTTCACATTCCCCTTCATATGAAATCACTGCATGTGCACCGAAAGGGTGCTGTGTCGCAGCAACTTGTTTTGCAAGCTGTACACACAGAGCAACTTGTCGCCTAGTGTGTCCCACCCTTAAGTGATCAAAGTTTTAAGACTTTTTTTCAAAAAGAGACCTGTTTATCTCAACTAGAATTTTCCTATTTAATAGTCTGCCAATACTACAACTTTAAGACCTTGAGAGAGCAAAATCAAGGAGAAAATGACAATAAAGGCTCACTAGTTTAAGAATGCAATGGGTGTGTACGCTGCAGATTTAATATGCAGAACCAGAGTTTTGGGCAATACACATGTAATAAACTGCATTCACAATCTCAAATTTGAAGCTACAGTAGTGAGCCTTTGATGTCATTTTCCCCTGGATCCAACCCTCTGATCATGAGGTCCAATCGGTCAATACTGAATGTGCTCGTGATGGCAGACTGTGAAATCCAAAATTTACATTCTAAGTAAACAGCCTTTGGATAAAATTCAAAGCTCAAAATTTTGCCAGTCAGGTGTTAAGCAAACACACTTTCAAAATCTCAAGAAAAAAAGGAAGTGATTTTCTGTTTTTTTTTTTTTTAATCACAGGGGCAAATAAATTTTACTAGATTGAGAATCTTGTTTTGGATCCTGGACAATTTATTATGCTCGGGTTCGTACAAACTGATTTAAGAAAAAACCGCAGCTGGTGACAATACAACAGAACATGCATTAAGTCCCCTACAAGGCGTATCACCTGGCCAAACACACAGATCTAAAAAGTATTATGTTGATCCCAACCCACCAGTAATTTTCCAGGAAGAGTTGCAAAATCATAAGTTGCAAGAAATAACAAAATAACGTATAGGATCTGACATTAGTCAGAGTACCTGTAAACTGATCGTATGGCATAATTTACGACAGATCAGCTTGTAGGAATGGGCATCATGTTCTGAAAGGCATCATTTATACAAGTCGACTGGGTGACTCTGATCTCTACCTTCATGAAAGTTTCCTTGAGGTATCCCCAAATTTACAAAATTGAGAGGGGGTGGGAGGAAGCGGTCCGGAGTAAATTTATAGGAGGGGTGATGCGCGTTGATATCTCCGAAGCAGTCGACGCTGGATTTACTAGAGAGGTGTTCCAGTCAGAAGCATTTTCACAATTTTGATTACAAATTTTAGCAACTTCATTAAATTAACGTAAAAATTAACTTATGTAGGTGTAATATAATGTCCCTACCTTCAAACCGGAGAAAGGCTGGCTTGTTCCCGGGTCCTTGAGGATTTCCTTATCGAAAAAATTGAACCTTCGCCACTACAAGAACAGAACAAAATGGTTTTCATATTTCCAATAATTTTTTTTTTTAAAGAGACGAAATTCTGAGCTACGTACCTGTAACAACGCCATATAAAACCGCGCGCAAAGACGTCACTCTTTCGTTCATGAAGTATCCGCCATTTTAATTACATGGCTTCATGGGAAATATGAAACGTGGAGCCATATTTGGAAATTTTGATTGACAGTTTGCGTAATATGATGAAGTCACGCAAAGCACGCGCAGGACACCACTGAAGGAGCGGCCATTTTCTTTTGTTCTCGAGTACTTCCTACAATCTAAACGACGTGGGAGCTTCATCGCAAATTGAAACTTTTTAGTGACCTAGGCGATTACATTTTTGTGGGTCATGTCAGCGACAATAGACCAGGTAAAAATTTCTTAGATCTGTGCATTTGTCTGTATTAGTAATCAACGTCGAAAACCAACAACGACTAATTCCAATTTCCTTTTGCATTCCACATAATTTTCTTCCCTCGTGTATTCGCAGCGACCCAAGGATCATGGTGGAAAAGGTACCATATAATATCTAAAGCATCATTTTAGAGGGGAAAAATATTTTTGTCTAGTAATCTCCCTGCTCATCTCTGTCGCCATGAATTTCAGGTTATGCGAATAAGAATGGCGAACTACAGAATGTGGCGAACGAAGACCTCGATCGATACCTTCATCCGGGAACGAAGCAGGTGAGCTTTTTGCGATATTTGCCTTTGAAACGTGTCCAGCTTGGATCATTTTCAATTCTGTAACCTTTCCTCATCGAAAGAATTTAACAAAGTCATCGTCACTAAGCGTTGCCGTGTTATTTTTCTTTTTCCGTTCTCTCACGACCATGGCGTCTTGGCGAAATGGCCTCCGTTCGTCGTCGATTTCCTGGGTACGTGTTTAGGGCAATGAAAAGCAGTTGAACACTCAGCCAGTGAACACAAGCTTGCCCAGTCAGTTGACGGACACTTATTTGCCTCCATTTTATCCCAGTACAACGACTGGATCTAATACGGGACTGCCTCCGATGCCTTTTCCGTATCTGAATGCGGCAGGAATTAGCGACGGGACTTGGTCAACTGGTGTATCTTCGCTAAATCCCAATACTCTTTTCACTTCTTCGGGTTTCAGTGCGGTCGGAAATGGCGAACAGCTTTTGCCAGATCAGATGTTTAATCACAATGCTGGCGTTGCAGTTTCCTCAAACGCTTATTTAAGCAGTTTAGGGCACAGCTCCCAGGGACCGCCAGCTCTGTATTTCCCTGGGACATCAAATGACATCTCTTGGGGAGAGCAAACGCAAGCCTCTGGAGCGCCATTGCTTCCAAATTTTTACCAGCAACCACCACCTCCGACTTCAGAACACGAAGCCTTAAATCCAATTGGGGTCAACATTGACTCTTTCAAAGGAGAGGAGTTTGGCTCCTCAGGCAATGTGGAAAATGCGCTTTCTAGTTTGGCTCTTGCTGTGGATGACAAAGGAAAAGAAGGGATGAATGATAAAGGAAAGGTGACTAATGTATCAAATATTAGTACTACGGAGGTTAAACCAAAATCTTGGGCTGCAATAGCTAGTCAGCCTGCAAAACCGAAGCCAAAACTGCCACCACCAAAACCTAAACTGCCTCCTCCACCAACTTCTCAACAAGCTATGGCATCTACCAAAGTTGACTCTGGAAGCTGGGGAAATGCTGTGAAATCAGGGGTTTCAAAGCCTTCTATTGGTCGTGGCACTAGGCCCCGACCCAGCACTGCAGGAGGAACTGTCTCTGGAAATCCTGGATCTTCAAACCCACCTGTTACTCCTTCAGAGTCGGTTCCAGTGCTTGAAAAATTGAAAGCCAAGAATTGCTACAATCCAAGGGACTTCTCTCTTGAACAGAAACATGCCCGCTTTTTTATTATCAAAAGCTACAGTGAGGACGATATTCATCGTTCAATCAAATACAGTGTGTGGACAAGCACAGAGCATGGAAATCGGCGTTTGAACGAGGCATTTAAAGAGCAGAAAGGTCATGGTGCTCCCACATATCTCCTCTTTAGTGTTAATGGGAGTGGACACTTTTGCGGTATGGCCATGATGATGTCAGAAGTGGATCTGGAGATTGAGACTGGTATTTGGTCTCAGGATAAGTGGAAAGGAAAGTTTGAGGTAAAGTGGTTCTATGTCAAGGATGTTCCTAACAATGCATTGCGTCACATTCGATTGGAAAATAATGACAACAAACCTGTGACAAATTCCCGGGATACACAAGAAGTGCCTCCTGAAAAGGGCAAACAAGTCATGAAGATCATTCACTCTTACAAGCACCAGACTTCAATCTTTGATGACTTTGGCCATTATGAGAAACGGCAGGATGAGGAATTTAAGAAGGTAAGCTTTCTACAATGGCATAATAATTAAATGTGTGTCAGTGGCAAATAATAATAATTGTCATTTGCCACTTATTATGCTGTGTAATTTAAGAGCTTATTTAGCATTTTATTGGCATGTGTTGAAAATTTTAATATTTCGTCTTGAAGGATTATCTTGGCAAACA
>NC_090896.1:23997133-24004633 GCF_036669925.1 Montipora capricornis
GATAGAGAGAGATATCTTCTTCGGTGAGGTTATTACCATCGGTAGAACCAATATGGCGTCGGTTTGATTTGGCATCCCAAACCAAAGAGAATTCGCCTAGAAACACATTGCTCGTCTTAGTGGCTTCTTAACTCAACAAAAATGTTCCATGGACATTTTAGCTCTTGATTCATATTAAGTTGCCGGTTTAGTAGTAGAAGAAAATAGAGTTGGCACATAAATGTAATGGAGCGGCTAATCGCACACCAACTTGCCATGAGGTAACCCGAATCGCTTAAAATCCTTGATTTCACCTCGGTTGAGTTACCAGTGAAGACGAGTTGCCTTGTATATAGTATGAATTCAGAACTTTATTCCGCAAAGACTTAGAACTCTCTAGATAAGTATTCGTATTTCTCCGAATGAACAGACTTCTTTCTACACGAGAGATCGTGAGCTTGAGACTACATGATCCATGTGCGAAGTAAAAACACTCGATACAAAAGTGTCAATCAAAAAATGAAACTATCCAATACATTTCGTATTCGAGTAACGCAATAGAGTACAATGTAACGCAATTCTGTTCCAACACACTCCCCCCTTGATTGACCCTGTTGATTTTACATCAACTTTAAGAGGCAACATACAGCAACGTTCCCTAAAAAGTAACTACGACAGATACTGTCAGTTGCAACGCACAATGTCCACTTGATCGTCTGGAATAAATCTAACAACCGGCTGCGCTGCATCTTCCTTCTCCTTGTTAACACGATATTGACGGTCTTCAGAAACTTCAATAGGATACAACCTTTGGACCGGGCGTTTGATTTCGGTTCTGTTCCCCTCAGAACCCAACTGAACGATAGCTGCGCGCACGTGATTATCTTTGCCATGAATTAACTCCTTTACTGTACCAAGTTTCCACCTTTGTCGAGGCACCTTTTTTTCATGAACGCATACCACGTCTCCTTGCTTGATCACTCGAGATAGTGCGGTCTTCCTTCCAAGATGATGCTGGCGCTTCTCAGTAAGGTATTCCCTTCGCCAACGATTCCAGAAGTGTTTAAGAACCATATCAAGATGTTTCCGTCTTCTGGACAACTCGATTGCTGTGGTAGGCGGAATGGCGCCTTCGGGCCTTAGATTGGGAATAAGTAATCTTCGCACGAGGCATAGGGAGGCAGGAGTGAGTGGTTCTTCCAGGTCTTCATAGAGGTAAGTCGAAGTGCGTGAGTTAAGAATTCCTTCAACTTCAATCAACGCCGTTTCGAACTCTTCATACGTGACTCGTGCATTCCCAAGAGTTTTTTTGAGGCAACGTTTCACGGAGCGCACCATACGCTCGAAAAACCCTCCCCACCATGGGGCGCGAGGAACATTAAATTGCCAGGTAATTCCATGTAAATGAAGAAACGTTTTCAGTCTTGATCCCTTGACGGTCTTCCCATTGTCGGAAACGACAAAGCGTGGCATCCCCCTTCTCGATATGAACCGCTTCAGGCCCCTCAAAAACGTTTCTGTTGTCAAGTCAGGTACAAGCTCAAGATGGATGGCCCGAGAGGAAGCACAAGTAAAGAGAGCAATGTATGCCTTGAAGACCTTCTTATTCTTGGAGAAGACATCTCTTAAATAGACTGGCCCAGCAAAATCGACACCAACCTGGGTGAAGGCAAATTCATCTGATACTCTGAAATCTGGGAGGGGAGGCTGAGGAGGAGCATTGTATGATCTCCCTTCAAGTTTCTTGCATGTAGCGCAAGGCGAAATCACGTCACGTACGGTCTGTCTACCCCTTACAACCCAGAATCTTGACCTTAAATCAGTTAGTGTTTCTTTGACGCCGTTGTGCATGACATTGCTGTGACTCCTCTTGATCATAAGAACAGTGAATTGATGTTTCCGGGGTAGAATCGCAGGAAAACGGGCTGAATACGGCAGGGACGCATTATGTAGTCTTCCTCCACATCTCAATATGCCCCTGTCGTCTTCACAGAGACCCAAGGAATGAAGCGTCTGTCCGAAATCTTCTTCCTCTCGCACATACTTCTGGACATGCTTGATCCACAGTGATTCCGCGTCACTTAATTCTTCCGGCTGAATGTCCACTGAGGTAAACTGAGGATGTCCTTGCCTTCCCCGAACGCGCCTGATAAATCTCAAAACGTAAGACGTTACTCTTAAGAGTCGGTAGACGTCACTGAAATTAGCAGGAGGGATTACTTCATCTAGTCCCTTGACTTCCACGGCAACAGCGACAGTAGTGACCTTTTTCGCTGGCTTGATTTCACTGAAGACGTCTTTCTCGAAATTCCTTGGTCCAAACTCCTTCTGACTTGGCCAACTGTCAGGATTCTTCCCCTTCAAGAAAGCAGGACCTTCCCACCAAAGTTTTTCATGTTTTAGCTTTGAGGCCTTCACCCTCGTGATGCGATGTTCGCTGGGTTTTGCGCAGAAGGGACATAATTCCATAGATCTGGCGCTACAAGCTTGCGGATTTCAACGACTCGATTTTGTACAAATGCCTTAAATTCCTTATCAGTCTTGTTGATCCACCACAATGCAATCTCTGAATCCAGCCAACATACACATTCAGTGATATTAAAAGATGGACCAAGTGCCTTATGAACGCTTGTGATTAGTCTTGCAAGCACCAATGCAGACAGAAGTTCTAATTTGGGTGTGGTGATACCAGTAAAGGTGATACTCTCGTCTTCGAGGCAACAAGCTTGCAAACAACTGAATTTTCTGACTGTATCCTAAGGTAAACAACATCACCAAAGGCTTTGTCTGATGCATCTCCAAACCCATGCAACTGAAATGTAGGAGTCTCAACACAGTTCAGTGTCGATGAGTAACATCTGTCGATTGAGAAACTCGAAATAGTTTGTATGTCCTGTAACAATGACTTCCACCGTTCCAGTACGTCTCTGTCCAGAGGAGCGTCCCAATCAACATCCCTCTTGCAAATGTCTTGAAACAGTATTTTGAATGCAACAAACATTGGAGACAGTATTCCAAGAGGGTCAAATATTTTCGCAATAGAACTGAGAACGACTCGTTTTGTGACGATTTCTTCTGTCAGGTAACTGGTTAAGCTCTTGAAAGTAAAGACAAGCTTATCTTCTATAGGATTCCAAGATGTTCCCAGCACCTTTTGAAGACCTTCTGAATTATCCACATTCTGAAACTGTGTCTTGGAGAAAGTCTGATCTTCTTGCTGTAAATCAGGAGAGGGGTGATGCTGTATCGCTACTTGGCCCTCCTCTGACTTGATTCTATTTGCCAACTCCTGATCATTTGTCAGCCACTTGCGCATGTTGAAGGCAGCTTCCACGAATCTTTTCCTGAGTTTGGAGTAGAAGTCATAGGCTGAAGGAACATCAGGCTTTGAAGAAGCCAGGTCATCCACATAAATAGAACGTAACACTTCCTCAACAAATTCTGGATCTCTATCCATGTACTTGTTCAGATGATGTCTAATAGTTCCATTAAGGAGAAATGGGCTGGAATTAACTCCGAAGACTACTCTGTTGAATCGCATAATGAGTACCTTCGGATTGTCAGTAAGAATGTCATTAACCCAAAGAAATCGCAGGAAGTCACGGTGCTCGGGAGCAATAGCAATATTCAGGAACGCCTTTTCTATATCGGCAGTAAGTGCAACCTTGTGAGCCCTGAATCGTGTCATTAAATCGAAGATCATGGGAGTGAGGGGTGGTCCAGAGTACAAGCAATTGTTGAGGCTTGGTCCATGATGCTTAGCAGATGCGTCATAGACTACGCGGAGTTTAGTTGTGTCCTTATCAAGCCTGATAATCTCTCGGTGAGGTGAATAGTGGACCTTGCCTACTTCTGTTTGTTCCGTCAAGTTCACTGGTTCAATAATGTTCCTTTCAAGTTGCTCCTTAACGACTTCATCATAGTGTTTGAGGACTTCGGGTTTCGATTTTAGTCTCCGCAGCAATGACTCCAGCCTCATTTTGCTTAAATGATAGTTGTCTGGGAGTAAGGGATGATCTTGCTTCAATGGCAATTTGACTTCATATAATAATAATAATAATAATAATAATAATAATAATAATAATAATAATAATAATTTATTACTTATAGTGCGCCTGTTACATTGAGAGATGCTCACAGGCGCATTACAATATGGAAAGAAAAATTACAATATCGAGAGAAACTTAATATACCTTAATTACAAGTTGTTATAATATATAAAGCTCATTAAACTTATTTACAAAACCTATTTACAAAAGATAATCTATATATAAATAAAAATGAGCCGCATAGTTACTGTTTCTCATAGCAGCTGAATGCATCGCGGAAAAGATGCGTTTTCAAAAGGCGCTTAAAGGTGTTTACATTGTTCGCATTTCGTATTGCCTTGGGGAGACTGTTCCAGAGTTTTGGTGCTGCACATGTATATGAGCGGTCACCAAGAGTGATAAGACTCTTGAACGCAGGATACTTCAATAAGAGTGTGTCCGAATTGGTTCTCAGGTTATATCTCCCAGGCTTTTTCAGTTCTATGAGTTCTGATAGGTACAGGGGTGCAAGGCCATTAAGAGTTTTATATACAAGCAATAATATCTTAAACTGGATTCGGTAGCTGACAGGCAGCCAGTGGAGATTGTATAACGAAGGTGAAATATGCTCATAGCGGCTGATGTTACAGATGACACGGGCGGCCGCGTTCTGGACGCGCTGAAGTTTTTGTAGTTGGTTACCTTTCAACCCATAGAGCAGGCTGTTGCAGAAATCTAATCGACTGGTAACAAACGCATTCACTAAAGTCTGTGCGCAGTCAGAGCTAAGATATTTCCTTATTCTCCTAATATTGTAGAGATGAAAAAATGCAGACCTACAGATGTTCTTAATGTGCGTGTCCATCTTGAGTTGGTCATCGAACCAGCAGCCTAGATTTCTTACTTTGCTGGCTGTTGTAACTATGCTCTCTCCAACCTGTAAGGAATCTACGTTGACTTTGGCAAGTTGTTGTCTGGTGCCAATTACGATAAACTCGGTCTTGTCATCGTTTAGCTTTAATCTGTCTCGGAGCATCCATTTCCTTATATCCATAATACAACTTTGCATGGCCTCTAATGCTGCTGACTGCTCAGAGCCTGAGTCTGCGCTGAATGATACATATAGTTGTGTATCATCCGCATAGGTATGCACATCAGGAAGGTGATGTTCGATGATTTTGAACAGTCTACTTGTATAGAGAACAAACAAAAGAGGCCCAAGACAGGAACCCTGTGGGACGCCGTACTTTGTATGGAACTTGGTCGATGTCTTGCCGTTGATGGAGATAGACTGAAATCTGTTGCGAAGATAGGAGTCGAACCACGAGTAGGCTTGCCCTGATATGCCAAAGTCAGAGGACAGACGGTCCAGCAATATGGTGTGATCGACAGTGTCAAATGCTGCGCTAAGGTCAAGAAGCACGAGTAATGTGACACGCTGCTGGTTCATGTTGAGTAGGATATCATTTTTGACTCGCAACAGGGCAGTTTCTGTACTATGATGTTCACGATAAGCAGATTGCGCCTTAGGGTAGAGTCTGTTTATGGTAAGATGATCGTGGATTTGACAGAACACTGCCCGCTCAGTCAGTTGTGAAGCAAATTGAAGATTGCTGATTGGTCGCAGGTTGGCGAAGAGTGCTTCAGCAGCAATCTTTGGTCTAGGTCGAACATCTGCTAGCTTCCAGGTATCAGGGAAGTTGCCATTTTGAAGAGAAAGATTTAACATCCGAGTAATGACTGGCAGGAGTACATCTAGACTTTCGACCACCAAGGAGGTGGGCATGGGGTCTAAACTGCAGGTCTTCTTGCTTGATCTCCCAATTAGGCCCTTGACGTCTTCTTCACTCAGTTCTGTGAAGGAAGTCAACTGAGTAGGACATGATGTGTATAGTGGTTCTGTCGCTGTTGGACAAAGGTTTGAGGCAGCTGTATCAAGTTCAGTGCGAATGCGCTCAATCTTCTGTGCAAAAAACTTCCCGATGTCATTGGCTAGTTTTGTTGTATCATTATAGCCTGGGAAGGTCAGGTCGGCTTCTTGATTAAACAGCGATTTTGCACATTTGAAGAGCTTACGTGAGTCATCACTGTTTCCTTGTATATCTTTCTCCATTGTGCCTGATATCTTCAATGAATTTCTCATAGACCGTCGGTTCATCGTGTTTGATTCCTAGCGTTTCTAAATCCCAAAAGTGCTTAATTTCTTCTTCAAGTGAATCTCCTCCTTCAATGACACAATTTGAGATCTTGAGCACATGGGTTTCGGTAAGATTGATTGAGGAGTCTCCCTGCCCTGGCACAAGAATTCCAACTGGTCCAGGAAGTATATAACCGAGTTTGGTAGAAAGGGCAATAGGACCTGATTCTGGACCACCAACAACACTTCCACTTACAAAATTCCAGTAGAAATCTGCACCGATAAGTATATCTACACTCAAATCCTCACCACCATGGGAATTATCAGCGAGCCTTAAGCACTACAAGTGAGGGTAGTAAGCTTGAGTAAACTCAATGATTTGATTACTGATTGGTGCACAGATCACTGGTACTACATATGCTGAAACATATATCTGCATACCATCAACTGCCTCCACTGCAAATTGAACAATGTCACACTGCCTTAGTTTGGCAGTAGACTCTCCGAAGGTCTTGATCAGTAATGCGTCCTGGCCAGCCACAGGTAGCTTCAGAGTGTTCTGCAAGTTCTCTGAGATGTAGCTTCTTTGACTGCCACTATCAAACACCATTCTGGCATTGACAGAATGTTCACCACTTCCTGGCTTGGAGATGTTTGCTCTTGCTGTCTGCAGAAGTACACTGGATTTAGAGCTGACAAACATACTGGTAGATGAAGCTTGGAATGATGTTACAGTAGGGTTGAGTGCAACTCCTTCATTAGTGGCTGCAATTCTTCCTTGAGGAGTTGATTGTTTTTCCTTACTTGAATTTTCAAAGATAGAGGCATGATGACCCAAACCACAGATGTGACATTCCTTACTACACTGATTGGCGAGGTGGCCATTACGTAGGCATCTGAAACACTTTCCTTTCTGTCGAAGCAATTGCCTCCTTGCAGAGATGTCAGTTACCACATTACATTTAACAGATGGATGTGACCCCTTACAATATGTGCACCAAGGGCCTTGATGAATGCTTTTCCCACCGTCCGCAAACAAGGCTGAAGTTGTCGATGGTTGATAAACTGGCATACGCCTTGATGGGTTTGGCGTCCGAAACTCCTTATTCCCCACCTCTCCAGAGACATGTTGACAGTTCTCACGTAATTGTAGCTCCCTTTGGAATTCGGACATAATATCCTTTAGGACCCACGTTTCAGACGTTAGATTTCGTGTGATGGCAATCCTGAACTCTTCTGGGAATTTTTGCGTGATCAAGGGCGTTAGAAAACAGCCATACGTTTCTTGAGAAATTTCCAAACTCTCGAGGCTACGCATATGTGATTCCACCGTATCATACAGATTACGAAGCCGTT
>NC_090896.1:24009633-24012133 GCF_036669925.1 Montipora capricornis
GCGTGTTATCAAGAAAGGGCCTGTCACAGGTCTATAGTTGACTATATTATTATCATTTGTTTTTTTGAACAGAAGAGTCGCTTGTCCCATTTCCCATAGCGAAGGATATTAAAGTTGCTCTAAATTGGCATTTATAATATCGATTATTGGCAAAGCTATCACCGATGCAGACTTCATGATCAGCCATCGTTTGCACTTGATGTGTGTTTATTTTTTCAACAATTTATCAATTTGCTCCTCGTTTGTGTACTGAAAACTGAGATGCATCGTCTCTCCTGTTAAGTTTATAAAGAGCTATGATACTTGGATAATCAGCAAAATCCCTCCCCATAATAAACCTCATTGGTGTACAAAACACTGTCAGCTGTCCGCACAAAGTGAGTGTTAAAACGTTTAGCAATTTCCATCGCATCACTTATGTATGACACTACTGTTCGAATCTCCGTTATAATGATTTCGTTTGCCAGTTTTTTCCTGAATTGTAGAAATCAGCAATGTTTGGCGCAGAATTAGCGGGGAATTGTCAGGCTTCATTAAATTTCTTTTTGAATATTCCCCTTACGGCTAAGAAAAGGACATTTGGATGAAATAAATGAATGAAATGATTGAAAGTGATCCTTGCTCTTATCTGTATAATTTAAGCAATGTCTCTTTTAGACACCTAACTAAAATTCAGGCTGCTTCAACGGGCTTGCACCGGTGCAATACTCTGCCAACTGAGCGATGACAGCAGGTCAGTTTTCTGGACTCATGTGTTTCCGTGAAGGAGTCGATGAATGAAATAAAGCCATATATTTGAAGTGGAATAGTTTAAATTGTCCAGGTAAGTGCGAGGGTCACTTTTCTCATTTGCTAAAAGGATATTACGCCAGATTGTGCACTCTTCATAATTTTCATGTCTGTAATTTGTCGTGAACGTCTTCCATAGTTTGTTTCGATGGCTAATGGCTTTACTCCATGTTTGGTTCATTTATAGGACTTGATTTTCCTTGATGTGTATTTTTTTGCAGGCGTGTTTTCCTTCAAAACTGATGCTAATGTAATGACTCGAAGGCAATTTGCATATCTCGTAGAAAGATTTCCTTGAGTAACTAAAGTTTTTTATAGTTCGAACGAAAACCCAAAGGCCAGATATTTACAAGAAGACTAAGCCCTCTGAAACCCATGACTAATAGAATGTATTTAATTTAAAGCGAATCAATGTATCGCTGATTCGTAATTGCATGAGCAACGTTGGAACTTCATAGTGTTTACACGGAAACAATTAATCCAATAAAACGTAGATGTGAAATTCTCCAGTGAACAATTTATGCAAAACTTATCAAGGTTATATTTAATATATCTGTTTTGGCCCTAAAAAGGTCCATTAAAATAGCAATATTGGAGCGAAATGTAATGAAATAGTATTATTCAAGTGCTACAATAATTATTCTGGAACAAATGGTGTGAATGTGACGGATGTTAAATATTAAACCATTGACAAGTGCAATTTTTCCTTGATTGCTCCTTAATACCTTAATACCCCTGCAGGAAATTTAGTTTGGACTAAAGTCGAGATAATTTCTCCATATGTCCGGGTAACCTTAACATCTTGAAGAAAATCTGCAGTCAATTGTTTTTTTCAAGAAACTGTGTCGCTATCCTTAAGGTCAAAGACTGCCGATAGTAAGTGTCGGTTTTCCAAAACGATGAGCCCTATACAATAGGAATTCTCAATATTGACATCCGAAAGCAATATTGACAGCTAGCAATTTTCAAGTAGCGTTGAAAGTTCGCTACGCTTTTTTAACGAGTGGTTAAATAATGGTGAGGACCCCACGACTTTTAGGGTTTTGTTCGTGACGCCTAGTTAGCAATGGCATATCCCAAATGCCGAATTCACTGATTCGTGTTTTTGCCGAGCCAGATCAGATTTCCGGGGACTAGATTACAGCCTTGTGGTTGTGTTTACACCCGACATCAACGACATTCAAGTGAATCAAGTTTTCCAACGGAGGACTTCTCATCCAAAATCAGCCATGTCTGATAACAAGGTTATTCTGATACTCTTAAAGTAGCTAACAAATTCAGCTTTCTCTTTCTATTCTCGCCTAGGACGTTACTTTGTTCTTGCATTTTTTTGAGATGGGGGTTATGTTTACATTTAAGGCGTCTGTGGTTGAAAAATGGTCCTCAAGTCTTTGAATCGAACTTTGAACAGCCTTGGGTTCGGGTAGAGTACAATATATCTTTTATTCCTTGTGCACTGTGTACAGTCTACAGACCATGAATTTCCCGTGAAATTTTCTCGAAAACTTGAGCGGAACATACGAGGACCCTGTTATAGGGTTAAAATAAACACAATGTGAGATCTATGTTCTTGGAAGATGCCCTGATAGGCAGGAAAATTCTAATTCACTCATTGATGTCGCTCTAAGGAAGAAAGGAAGAAAGCGAATACTATCTTTAATCTTTATTTATTTTAACACGGTAAAATCTGTGAATATGTCGTAAAACAGTT
>NC_090896.1:24017133-24024633 GCF_036669925.1 Montipora capricornis
ACAAGAACATCATTCTAAAAGCTTATTCTATGCAAAAAGTAGGTTCTGGAGGTAATTTTGAGAGTGGAAATCAAGGTTACGCGGCAGACGGCAAATACAAACTCACGATTTCATTCAGTTAACACACCAGAAAGACGCTAACCTCATTTTGACAAGAAAATACTTTACTATTGCCATAAAAACTATCCAGTTAAGCTCGCATATCATAAAACATGATGAATTCATAAAGGCCACCTTTTCCAGCGAACAATTTTTTGAAACAACAACATATTTGCTATTAGAGGCAAAAACCCCTTCTATTTCATTACGTGCGTGAAGAGAAGAAACTCAATCGTGTAAAATATGCGCAATATTGCAACAAACTAAATTTCAGGATCAAACCGTTTCCATGAAGAACCTTTTCCTTGAATAATAAAGCAAAATACACGACAAGCTTTCTTTCAAATAATTCTTGGCTGTCACATTTCCAATTATTTTTTTAAACTGAAGACTGTGCAGAGTTGATCACAGATCCAGGTAAGGTGTTCGATTCATTCTCTGTCTTTGTTGAACCCATAAGTTACCAGAGAATTTTCCATTTGATTTCAGTGTTCTACATAACAGCACACTTGGTAAAACTTATTTTAGAAATACAGCTCACTTTGATTTCGGCTCGACGGGCGATAGATTGTTGTCGAAGTCCATTACCCGACGCTTTTGAGATTCCAGGTGTTGGTTTTTCACCGCCTGCCTAGTTTATCCAACTGACTTCCCATTATTGAGCTCCATAAGGGTATATTTTGTTTAAGGATCCATTAAAACGCCATTCGCGTTACATTACTTTCGACGCCATTGCAGGCTAAGTTAATGATTCTCCTGTGTCCACCAGAGAAATCTACGCATTTCCACTACCCTCTCGATCCTAAGAAAATACGCGCAGAAGGCTCTATGCACAAAGACACCACTTACCAGGGGAGTGACAGGCAAGACTTTTACCGACACGGAAAAAAAAAAATTAAAATTAAAAACAAACAAATCCCACCCACTTTCCGACTGGGATTGCCATACTGGCAACCCAGTAATAAAGAAAAACTTTATTTGTTTGTTTGTTTTGCTCTAAAATGCGAGCGAACAAGTGCTTTTTTAAACCGTTTGCCCAACTGGTTTTCGTTGTGCCTCGACAGTGACAAGAAAAGTTTCCCCTTATGTTATAAACACTAGTCTATCCATCGATGATAAATCTATAAAGCACGTTTCTAGCACTAAATCTCTTGGTGTGCACATTGACGAAAATCTCTCTTGGAATGTGCACATTGACGAAAATCTCTCTTGGAATGTGCACATTGAGACCATTGCTAAGAAAATTGCATCTGGCTTGGGAGCTTTAAAGAGGTGTAGACGATTTGTTCCCCAAAGCACGCTGCATTCTGTTTTCAATGCCTTAATACAGCCTCATTTTGATTATTGCAGTGTTGCCTGGGGACACCGTAATTAGACCCTATCTGACAAACTGCAAAAATGGCAGAACCGCGCTGCGCGTATTCTAGCCTTTTCCAGCTATGACACAAATGCAGGACTTCTCTTTAAATGGCTTGGCTGGAAAAGACTGGAATCTCAAAGGCAAATACAGGAAGCAGTAATGGTGTACAAATTTCTTAACGGTCTTGTACCTACCTATTTGCAATTTATCTTTACTGATAGGAGTAATATAACTCAATACGAACTGAGAGACACAGCGGGCAAACTCGCTGTTCCTTTGCCCCACACAAACTATCTAAAAAACAGTTTTGGTTAGCAAGGTGCGGTGCTTTGGAACATCCTACCACCCAATTTCGGCAAGCACAAACTCTCAATGGTTTTCGAATTGGTCGCCGTCAACATTTTTCTTAGTCTTTGATTAGCTTTTTACTTTTTATTTACACGGCATTCAAGTAAAGCAAAGTTGTTATGTTTAGTATAGATTTGTATAGTTTTAGTTATTAGTATTGTTTATATTATCATTGTATTTTATAATTGTATTTCTGATGAATTTACGGTGTTTAAATAAAGTTATTACTTACTATTACTTACTTACTTACGTAATCGCAATATGTTGTCGTAAAATTAGGGGGAAATCTCACTAGCTATATATTTGGTTGGTTTTTTAAGAGAGGGAAAAATCGGAGAGCCCAGAGAAAAACCTCTCGGAACATAGTAGAAAACAAACAAATTCGACCCACATGTAACGCCAAGTATGAGAATCGAATCCGGGCCACATAGGGACATTGGTGGGAGGTGAGTGCCCCTCACCAGTGCGCCATCGCTTCTCCCTGTATGTCTGTATGCATGCAAATCGCTTATCAAAAGTTCATTAGAAACTTTGTTTAGTAAAATTGAAAGGCCTTTTGCTTTGCAGTCTAAGATTTTTGTTTTGATCTAGTATAATATTGCAAAAATTTGCTATCACACATTGTCAGTCATGTTGTGTAAATCGTTGCATTCTTTGTCTTTCAGCTAAAGATCGTAGTCAATGATTCCCTTGAATATCCTTTCCACGCATGCCTGATGCGCAGTCTACCTGAAGAAACGCAGCTCAAAGTACGAAACATTACCAATCAAGTTGTTATCCCTGTTAGCATTTTAGTGGCACTCCTTTCCGTAATTTTCAACTCAGTAGTGGTTTATACTGTAGCACGCACCAGATCACTCCAACGACCGCCGCTTCTGATGCTTTGCAGCTTGGCGATGACTGATATTCTGTATTCTATTATCTTCATCTCAGTAGCCAGCGAAACACTGGAACATGACGATTTGTGTCTTGAAAGTGTAGATCATATCAGATTCATAATTAATTCGGTATGTTTGATCGCATCTCTGGGCAACGTGGCATTAATTAGCAGAGATCGATACTTAGCAGTGAGAAGGCCGCATTGGTACCGCTCTCACGTGACTTCCTCGCGTGTAGTTATTTTGATGTGTTGGTCATGGTTTGTCAGCGGAATCGTCTCGCTTCTGTTTTTCTTACCGAAAGTGGGTGTTAGTCAGTTCGCTCTAATAGGAAACGTGATTTCACTTTTGTATTTTTTTGCTTGCTTGCTTGGGATTATCCTCTCTTATCTTGGCATCTATTGCACCAAGACCACACAACAGGAAGTGATCCATATACGTGCCACGTTGGAAAGAGAAAAACGCATGACAAACACTGTTGGATTGATTCTCTTAGCGTTGTTGATTACATTCCTTCCGGGTATTTTCCTTCCTTTGATTCTCAATGCCAATGGTGTGGACCGTCTTCCCTTCCGGCCATTCTATACCTTTCTTCTTGTACTTAATGGGTTCCTTAATCCATTACTGAACTTTGGTCGAAGCAAACAAATGCGTAAAGCACTGAGACGTCTCATGAAATATTCTCATCAAGTGGAACCAAGATCAAATGTCACAACGATCACATCACAGAATCAACGACAACGCGATCAAGTATTTCAGCAAGAGCTTCCACGACTTCAACTCGCACTACCACTTCCAGAATAGCGGATAGATTACGACGAAAACAAGTGACAATAGGCCGGAAATGGCTTAAATCATGGCACTAATGATGGTGATGAAACGTGGCAATGTTGATAAAGAAAAATAACGCAAAGACATACATACGTTCATGGTTCAAAGAAATGTATGTATATTCAACAATTATCCTGCGAAATCGCGCGGAATATCGCCTGATACTTAGCCGACGAGGCCGTAGGCCACGTTGGCTAAAATCAGGCGATATTCCGAAAGATTGAGCAGGATAATTGTTTTATTATTCAACACATTGATGACAAAGCACAATTTTCTACGTTTATTCGAAAAAAAGGTGGAAAACTACCATTTTTCTCCGCGACACACAAAATTACGTATATACGTTGAGTACGCACAACGAATATTGAGCGCGCTATGACCATATTTGGACATTGTCAAAATGTGTTGAATAATAAATATATGAGAATGATCCTCGCACTTATGTGGACAATTTATTAAGCAATTGTCTCTTTCATCTCGTCCTCTTTCATGGGAACAAAGGAGCCCAGCAAATTGACGTGCTCCAAATTGTGTGGTCTCATAGCACAGTTGGTAGAACATTGCACCGGCATCGCAGAGTTCATGGGTTCGAATCTCGTTGAAGCCGCCGGAATGTTTCAGGTGACTTTAAAAAGGCATTTGCTTAAATTGCCCAGATAAGTACTGCGAGGATCATTTCTCAATCTCATACACGGATTAAAGACTCTCGATAAAGCGGGTTACCATGACGAAAGTCCTGACGTGGACCTGCAATATCTAAACTAATTAATCAATTAAGACTGGAGCATAAAGTAAAAAAAAAAAACATGTCTATCAATAGCTACTAAACACATTTAAAATCTAGAGATTTCCGTCGTAGAAACATTGCAAGAGGCTTTTGCAAAATTAAGATCTTAAGAAATTCTTAATATGTTTTAAGGAGGAGGCTTGAACTAGTTTCCCCTTCCTTGTTTTTTGCACAGAAACAAGACGCCTGGAGGCGTTACCGTGAGATGCGTTGGTCGTCTCTCTGGTTATACGTGGAGAATAACAAATTTAATGTTCACAGATCTGCTTTTGGTTCGTCACACGTACAGTGAATGTATGGGAATTTTGCCGACATTGAAACGTTATAAATCCCTTATGGTCAGACGGTTGTGAATAGCGAGAATACCTCTCAAAAAACACTTCTATTCATTTTATTTTCGCGAAGTGGGGGGGGGGGGGGGCGGGGGGGAGGAGGGGGCGGATCAGAATCAAGCTAGAATCTCATCGCGCAGAATGCTATTGTTTTTGGCGACATCTACTTGCGGTGCATAATTTTCTGATATGCGGCATAATTAATTTCTCATTCAGAACTAGTCAGCTATGATTGGTCGGCCGATTTGGCTTTGTGAATATTTCGGTCTTTCGGTTTCTCTTCGGTGAATTCTACGGCTGTCAATCAAACTGTTCAGAAGACATATGCGAATATCAAGGTGTGATAAAGTTAACAATAGAGCCCTAATTAGGCTACTCTTGCTATTGAAAACAACTTTTGACAAGTTCCTGCAAAAAATTTCACAACTTTTGGTAACAAAAGGTAACTAAAATCTAAGCGTTAACTGAAATAGCTTCATGCGTACTAAGCACTTTAAAACCAGGTCTTAATAATGAACTCACGTTGTTAAACTTCTCGATCGTTTCATTATTAAGATTTTTTCAACGAAGAGAGACTCGTAACGTTGAATACGCTTGACGACATGGGCAGAAGAAAATTTACTCTCCATTGGAAAAAAAAAACTTTGTTCTGACAACAACCATTATAAATGCTTTGGTCAGAAGTTTGTGGATAGCGAGAATACCTCTCAAAAATCACTTTATTGATTTTATTTCGTGAAGTATGGGGACTAGAATAAAGCTAGAATCTACAACGACTGTAAACAAAATTTGAGGAGATTTCTAATATCCAATTTTAAGACGTTGCGCCAGGGGCAGTGACCTACCTTTCCTTTGGGTGAATGATGTTCATAAAATGACTAAAAACATTTTAAAACGTTTGAAATCTGCTTCTTTGTAACGGAGTTTTAGAAGTGTGAATTCGGCCAAAATCCCATACATTCACTGTACGCATTTGCCACACCAACCAACATCTCGCCAAAAACTGTGAAAAGGTCTATCGCTGGAAGTATTCATCTAAGTCACAAATGGTTTAGTAACCTCTCATGTTACCTCAAAATCTCCATTTTTAGCCACATTCAACATGCCTTATACTTTGGATAGACCTTCTTCACATGAATGCATCGTCCTCAGGGCATCTAAGCCCGTCCAGTGAATCCAACCCCCAAAATTCTTTCATAAGCAATCATTACTCCTAAATTTATGTCTCCTAGAGCGAAGGCATTACGGCGCATGTGCCGCCTACGAAAGGCGATCCGGTGTTGTACACCGTATATATCGATCTCCCATCTATATACTAACTTCGCCAGACAGGGAAAACTTCTGCCAGGAGCACAAGCACGTGGCTAATTGCTATTTAAGACTACGAAGAAGAAAAACTCGACAGATTTTAAGACGAGGCCATGGCGTGCCTATGGCATCTCACGTAATAAGAAATTGTGTTTCGTTTCCAGAATGGTAAGGGCAGGAGAAAAGACCATATACTGCAGTGTGGATCACTCGGTCTGTCACAGTGTTATGTTGATTTTGCTTCGCGTACTGAAACTCTCGAGAAATATTTTATAATGTAACAGTTTGAAAGTTAACTATGCGTGCACTAAAATAGATCAAGGTAACTTACCGTTAGCTTTTAAAATACAATAAAAAACGTTCTCTGGCTAAAAATTTTGAAAAAGAATATAAGCTTTCGGCTGTCGATCTACAACCTTCCACGGATAAAACGTTGAATGTAAATTAGTGAAATATATACAAAAAAGGCGAGATAAAAATGATAAAAAGAACAGAGTAAAGGTATGAAAAATGGTGGCTATTGTTTAAAAAGAATTTTATACTGATTAGGAATCGGCTTAAAGTTATTGTCAGCATGCTTGGTAGAAGAGGTGTGCCAGGCCTCTAGAGTTTTCCTAACACGAAAAGAGCCTTTGTCGATAACTCGAGAATGATTGAAATCAATGCGATGACCGAAAGACCACGCATGTTTCGCAATGTTTGACCCATTAGCACATGTTTTTACATTCCTAACGTGTTCTTTCTTGCGGGTTTCAAAGCAACGGCCAGTTTCACCTATATAACACCAATCACAATCGGCACAGGGTATTTTATAAACCACGTTGGGTTGGTGTTCAATAGCTGGTCTGAATTTAGGAGAAAGGAATTCTTGTTGTAAAGTCTTGAGGGGCTTATTTACAACTCGGATATCGTGTCTTCGAAGAATTCTTGTTAGAGGTTGCGTAACACCATTGATAAAAGGAAGGACAGCAAAACCGTTAGGGTTCTCTTGAGGCGTAAACCATTTAAAAAACATGCCAACCAATTCTTCAGGTGAAGGGATGGCATGTGTGGGTGGTTTGGAAAATTTCTGCTTTAAGATATTGGAAATAACAAAGGAGGGATAGTTGTTGGCTCGTAGAGCATCAAAGACGTGATTGATTTCGGTATTTTTCCCTTGCGGTGTACTTGGGAGTTTAATTGCGCGGTGTAGGAGGGTCTCAGCTGTGCTGATCTTGTGGCGTTTGTCGTGGTTAGAAGAAAAGTCTAAATATCTGTCCGTGTGAGTTGCTTTGCGGTAAACATCAATAGTGATCATGTTATCCTTGCGAGAAACCAAAGTATCCAAGAAGGCGATCTGTTGGTCAGATTCCTCTTCAATAGTGAATGAGATGTGTGGATCGATGGAATTAAGTGTAGTGTGAAAAGAGTTAACAGCATCTCTTTTGATGATGCAGAAGCTATCATCCACGTAGCGTTTCCATACTTTAGGTTGTACTTCAGACGTGTTAATGGCCATTTCTTCGATCGCTTCCATGCACAAGTTCGCCACCACAGGGCTGACGGGGCTACCCATCG
>NC_090896.1:24044633-24052133 GCF_036669925.1 Montipora capricornis
TTGTGGCAGATATAATTGGTTAACGAATTCTTTATGGCAGCACTGTTTATCCGCTTTGTTGTAAGTTCATTGTACAGTGTACCAGACATATGTCACTACAATACAGAACGTTAAAGTGCAAGCTTTTCAGTGCTACCTAAATAAATGTGGTTTTTTTTTGAACCAGTTGCGTAATTTTAGTTTGAAAATACAACACCTCAATTTGTTTACATAATTGACATTCGAAACCACTTGCGTTCGAGCTTCCTTCACGTGCGAGCGTTCTTCAGCCTGACGGTTGTACTTTTCATATTTGGACACCAACATTCTTTGCCTTGTACATTATTTTTGGAAAGTTCACATCATTTCCAAGAATTTTTATTGCTCAAAAAAGTGAAGGTGATGCCAAAAAACTTAAGTTAGACTGCTGGCGTGTGGAAAGAGCAAAGCTGTTGAATGTTATATGGTGTTATATGGTGTTGGAAGATGTACCACTGTAGCAAAAATATGTTCGTTCTGAATTTTCTTGTACCGGAAACAGTCATATATTATTTGTTAACGTCTTTGCTTTGCTCATTAATCCTGGAGTTATGTCTGGTTTACATTGGCTCCTCAGCATTTCACCTAAACGAGTTAGCAGCTTATCTACCACGATGAAATACTGCCAAGTTTTGTGCAAATATTAGAGTCCTGCCTTCTCTGTCATTATTTTGAAATTTTCCGCAGACAAACCCTTAAAAATTGTACTAAAGCTTATAGGTCTAATCTCCAGTTGTTCACATTCCTGTTTACAATGTATATCTGTCATAAAAGGCAGACTTGTTTTGCTTAATTGAACCACAAAACAGGTTGATTTCCTCCTCCTAATAATTCACTTATCCATGATTTTTGTTTTCCATTACAGGGGCCACTTTTATAAGATGAATACTCTTCACTGTCTAGATGATGGATAAATTCTAAGACAAAAGCAATGGTTTCTGGTGGAAGTTTATGACTATATTGGCGTCTTATTTTCGGAAGTGCTGCTCCTGGACCATACATCTTACTATAAAGTCTAGCTTTTGTTAATTCGTAGTCTGTGCATGATACTTCTTCTCCTCGACTGTTAGTAAACCTGAACATTTGCTTAATTTCCTTATTTGTGTATTGCTGTGCCACACAGTTCAACAGTTCAACCCATTTGGGACTTCCAGGTCTCTCCCTGGAGTAGCTGAGAGCTAAGCCCTCCATGATGTTAGCATTTGCATTCACTTTTTCCTGAATGGAATTTGAAAGAAGTGAAGACAATGGCTTGCTCCCTTTACTTTTTACTTCTAGTAAGAAACACTTCCTAGAGAGTGAGGTTCCATGTTTACAATCATGTTTCCAAAACATTGCTAAAGCCAGTATGCGTGCAAAGTACTGATAGAGGTGAAAAATATTGTGATCTTATTTTTTTATTGTCAAAGGTAAAGGAAAAATGTCCTGACGTATAATTACTGACTCTGATCTGATTATTAGAATGCAAAAAGAGTACTCTTTATAGCCTGGATTAGTTTTCTATTTTAGGGAACAATGCATACAGTACAAACTCACATATAAGAACCTAGTACAGGCTGAAATTTGGCATTTTAAAAATACCCAAAAATATAAGAACCTGCAGAGCCTGGCAAAGAAAAAGAGGTACTTTTACAAAAAAATCACCCTCGAGAAAACTCCTGTTATAGACCTAATTGGCTAACTCAATGTTGTACCCAATTCAACCCTTTGGGAAAAAAAGGTTTTGTTTTAGGTATTTCCATATCATTTAAATATGAATGGTACATTATAATGCAAATACAATACACAAAGAATCTTAATCTCGGGAGATTTGAATTGGGTACAACATTGAGTTAGCCGATTAGGTCTATTGTGTATATGTTTTCTTTGATTAGCATTTTATTGGATTTTCTCTAGAAATATGTTTTCCATAAAGCTACAGTGCAATACTGTCTACATATTTTATGAATAAAATATAGAAATTTATTGTTGTTCCTCTGAGAAATAAGAACCTATTAAGAAACTACATGTAATCAGCCTGAATTATGAAAAAATAGCCTAAAATATTAGAACCTGCTCAGCCTGACCTCGGAAATTCTAGGTTCTTATGTGTGGGTCTTTACTGTATTTTGCAGGGTTACCAGTAGTAACTTTTACCCTGTTGTACAAGCATGACAGTATGCCATGTTTTCAGTTTCGTGTGCATGGGAGTTCCTTGAATTGTGTTCATCTTTTCATTACCAATCCTAATAAACTGAAAAACCAACTAGTAAGGTAGAATATGTATGGTAGAATTTTACCATGTGAGTTAAAAGAAGGAAAGTTTACCCCATCAAATTGGCCTTCAAGAATTTCCTGGCAGATCTGTTCATTTGAGGCACCCATGTTTTCAACTTCTGTTTTAAGTTCAGCCACTTTTTACCTTGTGCAGTTTTAAAGTTTGTTTCAAATCCTCCGCTGAGTTCGCTTTGACGTCAGTTCATATGACACTGGGGCAAAACCAACTTGATTTTGAATAGAATTGTTTGCAGACAGGGGCTGTGGAGCACTTTTATTTACACTGGGTGACAGCCTGTGCAACCTTACATAACATGCACCACAGCACCTTAAACTGCTTATGAGGGCCACACAGCCAAACTTTTTTTCCAAAAAAGTTTTCTTAGCTTCAGGGAACAAATCATCTACTGACTTTGGATATGTCCAGGGTGGACCCTAATTAGATGCACACGGATTTCAATAAGCGTCACGAAGTGTCCCCTTGCTCTTCTCGCCAACTTCAACATCACTTGTGTCTCAGAATACAGACAATTTATGTCACAAAGTGTCCCCCAAATGCTACTCTTTAAGTGAAGATTAGCTGCTGCATTTACCCAAAGCTAAAAATAATGCTGACCTTTACCCTTACCTTATTGTTGAAAATAGGTAGCAAATGCTTAGACTTAAAGGGACACTTTGTGTTGGATGTCAAAATTGGGCGTGTATCTAATTAGGGTCAAACCTGGACATAAGTGGACTTTGGTAGTGACTTTAAATGTTTTAGCTTGTACAGGGGAGTTGTGCATTTGGACACTGAACATCAGAGGCAGATAGTGACATTCCTACAGGCTTGACATTTTTCCTTTAACATCATTTATGGGATGAGATTCTTCCTTGTAGGTTTTTTACATATACTGTAAGTAAGTACTGATGAAGACATTGTTTACAATCTCTGTGGCTCAGCTGGGACTAGTTTCTTTCTTTTTTTTTTTTTTTTTCAATTCTTCACAAAGATCAAACCTTCAATAACTCTTTTTTTTAACTTTGATATAAGCTAGACTTAACTCTAGTGAATTGGAAAATGAAACATTTGTGGCTAATGTTGTGATAAATTCAACTCAACAATCGAAATTGAAAGTTGACAATTGAAGCTAAGCTGAACACAATCTTGATGTGTAATTTTAAAGGGGGAACTGAAAAGGAAACACTTAAACACTGGGGGTCTCACGAATCTTTTTACGGAAGAAGTGTGCGGGAGATAAGCTGAAAATCAACTCTAAAGGAACCTATCCACGAATACTCAATACCTTTCCAAAAAAAAAAAAGGACAAAATTACCTTTTGCAAGGTCTAGCGATAGAGTACACCGAGCTGTAACGACAACAGCAGTCCGAAAACGATCTGTAGGAAACCTCACTGAACCGTAACGCAAGTGACAGAAGCTGCTTCCACATCAACTTGACTACCTCTAACTCGAATATCAGATCACCGGTCACAGACAAGGCAATGACAAAAGAACTGTTCACACTATTTTAATAGAAGTATAATAAGAATTCATCCTAGGTTTGCAGTCTCAAGATAGTCCAAAAGCAAGTCTTGACACACTAATTCTAGACTGGATCTCTTATTAGCAGAGTCGGAGAACTCGAAAAGTTACGGCATGCAGAAAGATCTTTTCGAACAATTTGTGTACTGGTTATAACCTTGCAAGAAGGTTAAACTAAATACGATAAATTCACCGCTTCAAAACGTTTTTCAAAGCTATACAGATCTTTCCGAAGTGGCTGAATGAAATACCTGTGTAAAATGGTTCGCTAATCGCTTGCACTCAACACAACTTCTACGTGCTCTTCCACCGCGACACAATATGGCCGACGGTACAAGTCCTGATCTGTAAGTAAGATGCGCGCAAGCTCTTATGGGATTTTTGGCCGCTGGCGCGCTTTATTGCTCGATGTTCAAAAAAATCTCGTCTTAATTCTTAAATTTTCACAAAAGCTTATTTCTTCTAGCCATAGAGGAAAGTTGTCGCGCATGCTCTGGACAAAAATTGGGTCGTCTAGGAGACTGTTGTTAAACTTCCAGAAGGAGGTACCTCTAGGCTGGTCAGCCATAGAATCCACCTCAAGAACGATAGCGGAGTGATCTGATTTGATGCTAGTAATAATATCAATTTTGGCTACATCGTCCTGGAGCAAGTCGCCAATGAACCAGTAGTCCAGTCTCCTTTGGATAATTGATTTTCTTTGACGCCAAGTGAATTTTTTGCTTTTTGGGTTACGAACTCTCCAAATATCTACTAGGTCATACTGTATAATTAAATCTTCCAAAACCGTAACTGATTCTTTAAAGTAGTGTTCCATCCCGAGCAATCTAAAGAAGGTTGCAAGGCAACATTGAAATCTCCCCCAATTACAAACTTATAATTGGACTCCCGGAGTTCCTCAACGGGATTAAGGTCAGATAAAGCCTGGAAGAATGAGAATAGACCTAATTCGCGCAGAGGTCACGTGGTCTGTATTGGGTAAACAATCTCAACAAGCATGAAGTCTGAAAGTGGCGCGCGTGGTGAAAACGATTTAGTTTGGACAAAAAAATCTTCGTCTTCTACCAAATTTCACTACTGAACTAATTCAAAAGCACTTAGAGGGTTGTGGTAAAAAGGATATTGGTTCTAAAGATTACAAATTTTTCACCGAGAGTTATATTCACGACGTTTATATTGCGTACGATCAACGAGCTGATAAGGCATCTGTAAAAGGAATGTGCTACAGAAGTCAACGTAAGAGCGAGGAACCCCACAAGTTGTTTCTCAAATGTGAATGTGCTCGCATAATTAGTGCAAACTTCTTGTTCCTGTAAAGCCGGGTAAGAATAAAATAAAATATGTTAAAGCCTTGATACCTTGGTGATCGCGAAAGCAGAAAGTATTGAAAATTTTGGCAGAGCAAGCTTGCTGCGTGGCCTTTCTTGCAGTGCATAATTTGTAAAGTTTAATATAATATTTCTTGGTCACGAATAGTTGATGTTAGCTCAATAAAAGAGTCATGTCAAAATGAGCTTGTTCTGTTGCGGTACCATCAAGTTTTTATTTTATTTCTGGTAGAACTGGTGGGCATTGTCATCACATGTTTGGCCTATTGTTCCTGTTAAGTCATTGGAGCCTTCTTGATCTGAGGGAAATTCCTGCAGATAAGACATGCACTAGCTTACCTCAAGTTTGGAGTGTCCCACGAAGGGATACAATAGAGTCTGAACCTGTAATGAAATGCAACTTTGCACAAGCTAGCACCGACCAAGTTGGCAAAAGGAAACGACCTCCAGTAAGTTGCAAATTGTATGATGCAAGGTCCAGAAAGATAAAAAAGATGGGTTGGAAACCAGAAACAGTGTTAAATCTATGCAGTAGACTTTCCAACACTGAGAAACCACCTCCTTTCTCATACTTAGAGTGACCAAGAGGCATCCTCAATCATCAATAATGTAATGGGAAATGTACCACTTGGATCTTATCTTGGGTATCAACTTTTCGACAATAAAAAGTCAAACTATATTTAATGTAGACAGACCAGTGGGAAAAATGGTTGTAAACACGGATTCAAGAATTCAGCCTTTTCCTGACCTACCATTCCCCAATTCAAGTGACACCTTTACCCGCCTATTCTTGATCAGCCTCAGATTGACATCCTTAAAAATGTAACCACTGACTTGGCAAAATCTAATGAAATCGAAAAGAAAACTGTGCGGCAATCATTGGAGCCAGAGTGGATGGTTCAACGAAGCATGAGATTAACAGCATCTAATTTTGGAAAAGTAACAAAGAGAAAAAGACCTCCCACTGAGGCTTTTCTGAGGAACATATTTATACCAAAGAATTTATCCAATGTGTCATCTATTAGTCATGGAAGGCAACAGGAACTTACTACCAGGTCTCTTTACAGCAGAAAAATGCAAAAGAAGTGCAAGTCGTTCATTGTGTATGATGCTGGCCTGGTGATAAACCCCTCTTTTCCCTACCTTGGGGCCTCTCCTGATGGGAAAGTTTATGACCCCACTGAAAAGGATCCATTTGGTTTAATGGAAATAAAAAATCCTTATACATGGAGAAACTACACAATGGAGGAAGCATGTGCAGATTCAAACTTTTTCCTTCATATGGTTGATGGAAAGCCAAAACTGAAAGAAAATGATAAAAGTGGTTACTACGACCAGGTACAAGGGCAGCTAGCTATCACTGGGCTTCCATGGTGTGATTTTGTTGTTCACCTCTCAGGTTCACACAGTGTAAATGTTCAGAGGATTTACTTTAATCAGAGGTACTGGGAAGAAAATCTTTTTCCAAAGTTGAAATTTTTTTACTTTAATCATGCTTTGCCCTTTTTGGCAAAACTACATGTATAAAGGATAAAACAGGGGGATCCCTGATGAATGATGTAATCCACAAATACAGTCTCAATAGTCACTGTGTCATGCCTTTTATTGAAGAGAAAGTGATTGTTCAGACATGAGGCTAATTTGATTCTGTTAAATTTCCTTCCTTGCTCTTTCAGCAAGCCTTGAGTCTTACTACATGTGCTGCAGATTAGGTTCTGAGAGTTGGGTTTACATGGTGCTGTTAATGTTTCTTACTGTGGCACAACATGAAAATTAAGTGTTTCTTCATTATGATTGTGGGCTCCCTCTCAACCATGTGTTTGGAGAAAACAATGCATATAATACTTGGGCAAGTTTCTTGTTCTCTTTTGTGATATTAAAAACAATGTTAAGGTATCAATGTAAAAGTTCTTTTCCCATGAATTTAGTTCTAAAAAGTGGTCAGGCACTATATCAATATTTTATAAACACTTTTAATGGGACACTTTATCAGTTTCTTTTAATGAACACTATCATGGAAGAATTACATTTGCTAATTAATCTAGTCAAGAATAGGCTCAATAAAGTTTGACAAAATACAGCACACTGTCCATATCTGGTTAATAAGCCCAAACATGGTCACCGGGATTTCACTAGAAAATATTCTAAATCTGCGCACTTTACCAATTGCTCGCTCAATGTGGATTCGGTGCTGGGCTACTGTTTGTGTCTTTATTACATCACCTTCACTAAATGCACTTTGGTTTTGAAGAAATGGGGGGATGTTGAGATGCAGGTTAACTTTGTTCAGCTCATCCCCTATGTCAAAAGCCTTGTCAGCCATGACAGCATTAGAAGATAATATTTCCCCAACTGTTAGTTTGTCCTTAAGGGT
>NC_090896.1:24059633-24067133 GCF_036669925.1 Montipora capricornis
CTTGAGGTTTTGTAGGTGTTCAAACCCATTAGCACATCCACAATGGGTTTCTTTCTCATGCAACTGGAAAATTAATATGCACAAAAGGATCAAGTAAATCTGTAGAGTTTTGTACGACATAAGATGGATCTAAATTTGAGGCTACGGAGGCAGTCCTGAAGGATAAATATTCAAATAAAACCTTCCGAACACCGTTTGTGTTACCGTACTCATCAAATATGTTTGAAGACTGAAAACCTTTAAGACATTTTTACTAAAACTAAAGCTGAAGTCACGTCAAACTGTCCGGGATCGATTTGCAGTCAAATCTCTCTCCGTTAACCACCAGAAATCTGCCTATTACCTTTACGTTGTCCATTCCATCATTTCGGACCTTCATCATTGCTTTAATTAAGATTTGTCTCTCTTTTTAGATCGCCCGGGCGTAATCTTCCGTTATGTAAGCCTCTTCAGCAAGATTTCCGCACAGGTCCCTACTTCATTATGCATACACTCCTTTGTTTCAAGAAAACAATAGCGATAACAATAGACGTCCTTTGGGACTGTGGCGCTTTGTTCTTTCTTTTAGAAGTTTTTTTTCTAAGTCTATATGGACTTAAAAAAAGTCGGTCGAACTTCTGTCTGAAATACGGAAAATCGAACAGTTTTTTCTGCAATTTCGGCACTTTTCCTGCAATTTTACCCATTTTTCAGTTTTAGAATAAGCGCAAGAAGTGGAGTTTCAAGCAATCGTTGTAATAGGGTTCAGATTCGCAAACATAACAAACAAACCAAATAAAAGTACTGTCATAAGAAATTTAATGGCTACCTGCTCTTTTTATCGTGAAATTGTTCTTCCTGTCTGCTTAAAAATTCGCCGAGACACTGCAAAGTGTATATTTTCTTCCTTTCCTGTATTTAGGATCACGAACGGTGCATTTAGAGGGATTTTGCGATTTATCGCTCTTCGTAGAGATCGGCAATATGCTCAATGATACTTCCAAGTAAATAGCTTTGGTAGAGATCCATGGATGTTCCCCTACGAGGTATACTTCGTTTCACTCCCCATCATGTCTTTTCAATGCCCTGCTGTGGGCTCGTTTGTCTGGGTCGACGAAGTTTAGGCGATGGTTAACTGCGGTGAGATGATGTTAGCCCTTGTCTTGTAGGCAGTTGTAAACTTTCCGGTCACAGGTCGCTAGGGCTAATATTTTTTCAAGGAAAGTTTACGGTCAGAAAATTAATATGTGTTCTGGCGGATTGAAGGCTATCCATTGCAGTTTTTTCTTGAGCATCGCGAAACAGATCCATCTCCCGATGCAGCACTTTGTCTTTGCTAACTGACTGCGTTTTCACACAGGTTTTGGACACGGAAGACGAAAGTAAATTGTTTTCTTTGCACCACTCTATGCACAACTCTGGAAAGGCTATAAAGCAGGGACAATTTCCAAATGATCAAATCTTCCATTGCTGTGACCCTTTTACTTCGGTAGCCATCTTGATTATTACGAAGACACAAGTTTGCTTCAAAAGAAGGGAAATATGAAACGATTTTAATTGCAATGAACTCGTGCATGAAAGTTTCCCATGAAAGATGCACCAATCAGACTTTAAGCGTGGTATACTCTTCCACGCAGTAAACTTATAAGTGTGCCGCACGCACGGGGCATGAAGGAAAAGCAGGTCACAGTTCACAGCAATACTGGAAAACCTAAGACTATCACAGAGACTAACCTTAAGCCTAAACAGTGCCTTTAGTCGTAATTAGGGTTACGGTTAGCATTATTAAAGGGATGGGTTGTTTCAAGAGTAGTAAAACAGGGATCTCTTAACGGTAACCTACAAGTGTAAGTTCGATTGTAGGTGCTCGGCGCGGCACGTGTATATAATTACGTATCATTGTTATGTAAATAGTCAGCCAGAATTCAAAATAAATATCATTTTCAAGGTGTGAATTAGCAACTTGACACGTTAGCTCAGTGGTAAAGAACAGGGACAAGTAATCCAGAGGTTTACAGTGGGTCGGAGTTCAAGGCAAGCTGCGAGTGACATATCATGGGATAAAATGGTAGAAAAAGCCGAGCGAGGTCTGGAAATAAAAGCTGAGACAAAAACGAGTAACGGTGTGGGCGATGAAGGGAAAGAAGAGAGAGAGGGAGGGAGAGAAAAAATGAGATCCGTTTTTATTCATCCCGTAAGTACAAATTACCCATGTATATATTCAGTTCTCTTGGGTATACGTATTGTTCTACAAAACAATAGCGCGAATGAATAATTAATTTATTCTCCATGCATAATGAAGTAGGGACCTGTACGGAAATCATTCCGCCTCTTCGAATTGATGTAATTGTTTAATCTTACCCTCGTTTGAACCATACAAGCTCTCTGTCTTCACGACTTACAAAACGTACTATAATAGGTCTGTGTCTTCCTTCCAATCTTTTTCCAACTCTATGCACAGCATGGTATCGAATTGTAGAAGAGTCAATCCCCATTTGCTGAATTATATTCCGAATAACTGATTTACAGTCCTCATCCTCTATTTCCGATATGTTGTTGAAGCGAAGATTTTCTCTTCGCGTGTACTGTTCAAGTCTGATGTTTTCCTCTTCCTGCTGCTTGAGCTGGGTTTAAGCTTCACAATTTTTGCGTTCAAGGCTTCAGTGACTTCGGGGCTCTTTGATCTGCTCGAGTTTGACAATTTTTCCCCTCAAGGTGTTAGTACTCTTCAAAAAATCCTCAGCAACCTTCTTCACGTCCTCCTTTACGCTTTCGACGTCTTCTTGCGTGCTCTCCAAACCTTTTTCGATATCCTTAATAGCAGATTTAATTCTCTCAATTTCAGTCTTAAATTCGAAGCGGAAGTTGTCTATATCAGTATGGATATTTGCAAAGCCGTCCGTCACCACTTTGTTTAAACTATGTATAGAGTTCTGTAGAGATTTATAATTCGAGGCCGACATATCTTCTTCATCTACGGATGAACTCGATCCTTGTTTCGGACGCTTTTTGCCCAAAAGAGTACAGAAATACTGCTTCTGTCGTAAGGAAAGCTTTTAAAACCCTGTTAACCAATTTCTTGATCCAGAAGTGCTGCCACACTCACTCATTTAGCTGAGAAAAAAAATCCATTTTGTGTAGAACTTCGGAAAACACATCCGCGCGCTATAGCGCTCTTGCTCATTCCCCATGTAAATCTTTAGTTTAATAATTTTCCGTCGCTTGTTTGCTTACTCGACCCATTTATCTTATAATGTCGCAAATCTTACCTCACAATAAATTACCCAAAAGGGGCATCAAAATGAATTACGTCATCATGGACCAGTTTGCCGCGAACTTATCCGCGAACCATTTAAACGAGCATTTCGCGTCTTATGTAAGTCGCACTCGTATAAATGTCCCAGTTTGCGTCTTACGTAAGCCCCGCTAGTGTAAGCCGCGGCTTATTTTCCCTCGTATAAACGGCCCTATTAAAAAAAGAAAACATTGATTTTCATTGAAATTAGGGCCGTTTATACGAGAGAAAATAAGCCGCGGCTTACATAAGACGCGAGCACCCCGTATAAATGGTACAAAATCTACGTTCACGGCTTTCTCAAGCTGCGGCTTATCCTGGCCTTGGAGTTTGTACTCGTATAAATAGTTCCTTTCGCGTATTATGTACGCCGCGGCCAGAGTAAGCCGCGGCTTATCTTCTCTCGTATAAATGGCCCTGTTGTCTCTTCTTCTCCTTCCTGGGCTTCTCTCGAGGATTTCTTCGCTTAAATTTCTCAAATGTCGTCGCCTCTTTTCTCGTGCTATTTCCAGCTCTTTATCCCGTTGCTCGGAACTAATATGATTTCCCGCCAGAAAAGCGTGGGCTGCCAATGGAAAAAATTCTCCCATCGATAGATTATCACCCCTCCCCCAAAAAGAATCTTACCCATGGTGCTCCGCTGACGCGCTTCGCGCGCCTGAGCTCCGCGGTAATAAAATTGAAATGATTTATTGCAAAATAACAAAGATGACATTATGAATTCTTAGAAATAAGATATGTGGACTAGATTATACCGTCAAAATGGGAGATAGTTTATACATGTATGTCGAAACAGGATGACATGCTTGACTTGAATAACTACGTAGCCACCAGTGTGTCCTGACCACAGCTATATTATGTTAAACCAGGACTGAAACCAACGAAAAAGCGAGAAAAATGTGTTTTCCAAACCGTACCTGAACACGAAAACAGCTTTTGTTGACGTAGCATTGCTGTGTAGCCGCGTCGAGCCACAGAAAGAGCGCGAAAAATTAAGCCTCATTCAGGTGTGAGTGTGAGAGTGAGTGTCTGACATTGCTTGAAAAATTTGGTTTATCAACGGAGTTGATAATGTAAATTGGCCACCGTACAGAGATTCTAAAAGCTGACGTTTCGAGCGTTAGCCCTTCGTCAGAGCGAATCGAGGGATTATGGGTTACGTGTAGTTTTTATAGTAGAGTAGGAGCTACGCTATTGGTGGTAACATGGCAACGTGAAAAATAGGAATATATTAGTTAAATGAAAAGCGTTCGTTAATACCGTGAGGATTAAGGGTGCCGATTTGAAAGATGAATTTTTGTTCCAGATTCTTGCGGCTTTCCGTCGTACCTAGATGTAGGGAAAGGCCGCAGATAGCCATGTGTTTTTTGGAGTGGTTAGGCAGATTAAAATGGCGAGCGACTGGCTTAGATGCATCCTTGTCATTCTTCTCAACATCGCGAAGGTGTTCGCGGAATCGGTCACCTAGTCGTCTACCTATCTCACCAATGTATAATTTATTGCATAACGTACAGGTTATGCAATAAATGACATTTGCGGAGGTACACGTGAAACGATCGGTGATCTTAACAGATCGCTTAGGTCCCGATATCTTGCTAGTGTTAACAATGAAAAGACAAGTTTTGCATCGTGAGCGTGCGCATTTGAAAGTGCCGGGTTGCTCGTTGGTTTTGAGCGCGCTTCTAACTAAAAAGTTGCCTACGTTTTTGTCGCGTTTGAATGAAATAAGTGGAGGTTGCGAAAAGATTCTACCAGTCTCGGGATCATTTTGGAGTAATTTAAAATTACTAAGAATGATGCTTTTGACTGCGTGATTACGAGGATGGAAAGTGAGGGTGAATGGAATTCTGTCATTCTTATCTTTCTGTGACGTTTGTAGTGACGACTGTCGATCAAATTGTTGGGCGCGATGATGGCCCGCTTTGACCACAGAGACAGGATAGCCACGTTTTTCGAAGAACTGGCACATCTCCTCTGATTTGCTGGAAAAATCGGAGTCGTCACTACATAGACGTCGAAGTCTAAGAAATTGAGAATAAGGAATGGAGTTCTTGACATGTGATGGATGTGACGATGAATACAACAAATAACTGTGTGAATCAGTAAGTTTGTAGTGCACACTAGTACATAGCACGTTGCCTCTAATAGAAACTTTGATATCTAGGAAAGCCAATGAAGTTTCCGAAATTTCCCAGGTATATTTAAGAGCCGGATGAAAAGAGCTGACAGAGGTTATAAATTGATCGAGTTCTTCTCTGCTGGATGAAATAGCGCCGATGCAGTCGTCGATGTAGCGGCCGTAGAGTTCAGGTTTGGGGCCGTTCTACTGATTAAAAAATTGGTGTTCAACATATCCTACAAAAAGATTGGCATAGCTAGGTCCCATTCTTGTGCTCATCGCTACACCATTAATTTGTTGGTAATAGTTGCCGGCGAATGAAAAACAGTTAAGCGTTAAAACTAGTTCGGCAAGGCGGAGGAGCGTTTCCGAGCTAGGTTCTTTGACAGTCCGTTGATCGAAAAAGTGTTTAAGTGCTTGAAGACCTTCGCTATTAGGAATGACTGTGTATAGAGATGTAATGTCCATGGTGAAAATAAGTTTGTCTTGGCCGGAGAAATTGAAATCGCGGAAAATTTGTAGTGCGTGTGTACTGTCTTTAATGTATGATGGCAAAGATTTGACGATAGGCGTCATAATCCTGTCTAAGTAGCTAGAAATGAGTTCGGTGGGGCAACTACAGGCAGAAACGATAGGTCGACCTGGGTTGTTGGGTTTGTGAATTTTAGGCAAGAAGTAAATGCACGAAGTTCTAGGGGTGTTGATGATGAGATTAGTGGCAGTGTCCGGTAATTCTTGATTAACTATAAGATTTTGAATGGTGTCTTTGACAAGTTTTTGATTTTTGGAAGTGAGATCTTTAGGGATTTTAGCATAAAACGAGGTATCCGAAAGTTGCCGCAAAGCTTCTTTTTGGTAAAGGTCGGACCGCCAAACAACTACCGCGCCGCCTTTGTCGGCCGATTTGACAACTATGTCGTTGCGTTTACTAAGATTTTTAAGGACGTTCGCGCTAATTGTTTGTGCGCAACGTTACTGCGCAGGTAACGCGACTGTAATATGTCACGCATTACTTCGAGCATTAGTGAAGTTCAGGTTTTAAAACATTTGCAAAAACCGTGGACGATAAGTCTTGCACAGCGTTGGATCAGAGAAGATCGTGATCAGTCAAAATTGATTTAAAATATTTATGAAAGTCAAGTAGACTACTGCACGACTGATATTCGCGAGGTTTTATCAGTCGTGCACTAGTCTACTTGACTTTCATACAAATTTTTCAAGCATCAGTTAAAATAACATGGCGACAACAACGCCGAGGAAAAAAATTACAGGCCGGCAAAAGAATGGCACATTTATTTCCGAATCATCATGAAACTTCAAAGAGAAGTGAGCGGGAGGATGGAAAAGCTCTGGAAAAGGTAGCTAATCGAGCAGACTAGTGACTGAAAGTTTGGAAAACTCGAGGACGAACCGTTGCCTAAATTTAATGGGGCTGTTTCTTTTTAATGTTTTTATTACCCTACGAACTTAAGTTCAAAGTGAATGCATGTTTTTAAAGTTCTTTTCCTTTACTTTCGTGAAAATTGAACAGTATTTTCGTCCTCGTCCGCTTGAATAGTGCGGACCTGCGTGGAAACAATCAGCGATTGAATTTCACTAAAAAACACACTCCAGAGGATGTGCATGACGGCAATGGAGAGTTATTATACAAAATACCAACCAAATGAAGATGACCCCTGCTTAAAACTTCGTTGCTATGCTCGAGAAAGGTTTTTTTTTCGGCAAAAACCTTTCATCTCGTCAACGATCGATCCTCTCTTGGGTTCCAGTCCTTGCCCGACAGGTCACGCAAAAGCGTGACAAACGAACTTTTCCAAGAGCTTTGCAAAATCACATCGATTTTACTCGTTCAGATCATCGGTGACCCCTATTTTTTTAATCATGAATCACTTACTTTACTTACTATCTACAAAATATGATGAAATGAAAAAATTCTCACCGTAAGAAGTTATCTTTTTTTAACTTTTCTTTCCTCGTGCCATCGAATTCCAGTAGTGGGTGCAACGGATAGAGCTTACGAAAACGCTCGTCGAGGATGAACTCTACTGTTTACCACATCCCTAGCGGCATACAATTATCTAAAAATCTCACTCCTAAAAACCTATGC
>NC_090896.1:24082133-24084633 GCF_036669925.1 Montipora capricornis
GGGCAGTAATGAAAGTATCCTAAATAAAAGAACATATCACGAAAAAAACGACCAAAAGTGAAATAAATAATAAATTTACAAACGGCGCCCCATACTTAAGCACGCGCGTTTTTGAGACGCGGACGGCAACCGGAAGAGAACATTTCGCGTGCCAGGACAGCGGTGTCTCCCAGATTTTTATACGAATCATCTCAAATGGGGAAAAGATACTTAGCAATGTAAATGTGTTTGTGTGAAGACAAGTTAAAAGGGAAAACAGCTCACTTCCGGTTGCCGTCCGCGTCTCAAAAACGTGCGTGCTTAAGCTCCTTAATATTGCTCGCGTCCGATTGAAGTTTGTCGCATTTTTGTCTCGCTTTCTTCTCGTGTTTGGACTTAATTTTGACCCCTCTGCCTTTTTGCTATTGTAAAAAACAAATTGATGTCAGTTTTTCATGCGTCTGCGCCTCGTGGATCCACATTGACAATGTTATGACGCAATTCATGATCAACTAGACCCTCCGTGAGGGTACACTGGGTTGCCTGTGGTACGTGCAGCGTTCCAGGCAAATTGTGACTGGCCCACGGGCCGATTACGGGCTTGCAAAAACAAAGCAAAAGGTAATTAAAAAACCATATAATAAACTACTTACTAACCGAGCTAGCTCGAGCCGTACTGGGGAATATTGGCCCTGGGTCGTTTTTGTACGGACCTCGCTGCGCTCGGTCCGTACTGCCACGACCTCGGGCCAATATTTCCCTGGCAGTACGGCTCTCGCGCTCGGTTAGTAAGAAGTTATTAAGGGGTCACCCAGAAGTCATACCAGCAGAAACCCTTTGGCTCACAGGTCCTCACACGTTCGTACGACGAAACAGATCCTTTTCTGAGGTTAAAAACCTGGCTACCGGCTTAACTCTTTTTCCTACTTTCCCAACCGCGAGAAAACCGCGGTAAATCAGCCATCGCCAAAAAATGTTTTTTTTTTCTCAAAAAATATTTAAAGTTAGGGGGAAAAAATACATCATTTTAAAGCTAAGAAAATAAGCTTTCCAACAGCATATAACTTATTTACAGACAACTGAAACATTTTATAAAAGCGAAAGTTGAACGAAAAAATTTAAGAAAAATAACAGTAAAATATGTTTTCTAGGCAAAATTTGTGCATTTTAGCGTTGATTACGAATTTTTCGATGCAAAACTAATATTTTCTGCAATTTATCTGCTTTCTTGGACATAAATTCGACCGGAAACTGATAAGGCACGAATATTTTTAGATTTTTAGGAATAATAGATAACGTGGTTCAATGCGTAATGTGATAATGTCATAAAAGTGTCAAATTTGCGACCCATTGCTAACGGCAACGGAAGCGATCGCATTACGAATAATTAACCTCTGTTGCCAAAAACCACCCAAATAACCGGTCAGTGTAAAACGCAGACTGCAGACTGCAGACTGCAGACCAGGGATAAAATGCAGACTGAGGGTAAAATGCAGACTGCGGGTTAATAAAATAATAATGAAAAAAGAGTTATAAGAGTGTTAGTAGCCGTTTGTACTTTCACACTGAAACCCCAACACAGCTCCCATCGCTTTGGTTGCCCCACCGCATGTTTTAAATCCGGATTTTTATCGAACTCTGTAAGAATTGAAGCTGTTTGAATCCTTGTTGTTGTTGGAAAAAGGACAGTTTCGTTAAGTGAGTTGCTTTTAGGCAAAGAAGTCACCACCTCGTAATTCAACTGTCCATTTTGCTGCACTGAACAAAGTAATCGAGTAATTACCCAATAACTCAATTTATTTTGACACGCATGGCTACAGTACCAATTAACAAAGACAGAGATAATGTGGATTTTGCAACCATTTAACGTTTCAATTCAGTCGGCTTAAGCCAGTATGACTGAGGTGTAAAAATTTCTTATTAGGATCCTTTCATTCGCTTTCGTGTACGTTATGTTTATCCTTTAGTTCACAAGCTCGTTTGTTTTGAATCTGGAAGATGTAATTTTCAATTATAACCTCTCCCTAGGGGTTATCCACGCATAGCTTAACCAATGAAATCCCCGCGTCCTAATTGCTCGGAATACATGAAATTCTTTGTGCATTTCGTTGCACCGAAAATAGACAACCGAGATTATTCAGGTATTCGAAGTAATAATTGTTAGTTTTTCGATCGATTTCCCTCGATGTACCGGTGTGACAAATAATTTGGAACATTGCAATGCATCTGGAAGCGCAAAAACAAAGCACAGATGATTTCAACGCGTACGATCGCATCCCCAAAAGGTGCAGCGACCTGCAGTCATAATAATGTGAGTTGTTGATAGATGTAAAACAGGATTGTCTTTCAAACAATCTTTATTTTATCCTTATGACTCGTTTTTTTATTATTAATATTTATTTTACCCTCAGTCTGCATTTTACCCCCGGTCTGCAGTCTGCAGTCTGCAGTCTGCGTTTTACACTGACCGCCCAAGTAACCGATTTTTCGACGGAAAATTCATCCCAGAGGATAAAACTAT
>NC_090896.1:24099633-24112133 GCF_036669925.1 Montipora capricornis
TGTGAAAATTATATTTTAACGCTCAAAAATGCGAACAGCATGAACAGATTTTGTTGGCCTGCTTTATACAAAACAACTATTGATGCAAAAGTAAATAAATATTGATACTCAGTCTTAAGGAAGAGCACAAGGAAGTTTTTGGGAAGTGTCAAAGGAGAATAATAATAAAAAAAATCCATCAGCAACAAAAACAACAAATTATGTGCCGCGGGTTTAAAACGTTCGAAAAACATTTTGGGACATTTTTGCTACGTTCAGTTATTCGATTGATCTTTTGGCTACACACAACGCAAAATCGAAAGTGACATCGATTGCAGGGGCCACCTGTGATCAAATTACCCTGCGTGTTGCTAAGAACTGGATAGATTTGTGGCAAAATGACGGCAAGACATGGGATTGTTGTTTTTTTAGTTAGTTTCTTTTTTCTTTCAAGTGTTTTAAAAGTCGACAAGAAATGTACGAATTCAACACAAAGATCACAATCGTCCAACTCTTGAGGTTGACCATTCTTCCTGCAAAGTCAAAAATTTACTCTCCTAGACAAGGTTATTTCTCACCAGGTAATTCCATCGTTTTGGAAATAGAAATTGTTTTATTGTTCATCAGCGTTACAAATTCTTGCCGATTTTGAGGCTCATTTGTTGAAATTCAAGCACGTCTCCAACGGAACTGGCCACCGCTTCGGTGGTTCAGTGACATTGCCAGCGCACACCGAACCGGGCTTTCGGCGAACGAGTTCTTGCTGGGGTAGTGATAATTTTTTCGGTTTGTTAAACATCCTTCAATGTTGTTTTCACTTACTTATTTTCATAAATAAATAAGATATCAGTTATTCCGTATTAATCACAATTTCAATTAGAAAAACAAATGAAAGTTTTCATCCAGGGAAGGCTCTCGTTCACGCAGATTATCTTCGTCTTAATTCTTCACTGAAATCAGAGGATTTGACTGAAAAGCTAATAATTTATTGTCGGAGATTGGATGACAAGAATTTCTGTCGCAATCGGAAATTCAATGACCTGGATTTGTGAAAATCTTGTTCGGCTTCATGCTTTAAAGAACGAGGTATAGTGTCGAGTGCAATGTTTCGTGATGTTGACTTTCGCCTCATGTCTTAAAGAACGACTAATGTTTCATGTGTAGCGCGCTTGTATCGCCTCATGGCGGCATTAAGAACGACGTATATTTCACTTGTAGCGTGCGCTTGTTTCGCCTCATGGCTGAGAGATATTTTCTGTCACGCGCGAACTGACTTCCGAGAGTCCGATTGACTCTTGCCAGGAAGAGCTGTGTCCATCTGACCGAGTCTGTCTGCCAACTTTTTGAACCCCACTCGCTCTTGTTAACCGTTACTTCCGGTACCACTGATCAAGCGCCGTGCACCCATTTCCGGTTCCGATCGCGATCGGACTCCATCCGCCTGTGAGTGAAGGCTTCAGATATCAAGGTAATAGCGTCATAATTGAACAAAAATGTAAAGGAGGGAATGATGGTGGACTAGCGGGATGTGCAGGAAAATGCATTTGTTATTCATTAGAAAATTCAAGCCTCCTCAAATACTCAGGCAGACTCCATTCGTGTTAACCTTTTTGTTTAACTTTTAGTATATTGTAGCTATTGTGCTTACTTATAATCGATTTCCATTTTTTTATATATTTTTTTGACTTGATAATGACGTTAGGATAGTGTTACAACGTCGTCGTTTTTAAAAGGATTTTAACTTCTTAGCTTTTAAGAATTTGGTTTTATCAACAGAGTTGATAATGTAAATTTGCCACCGTACAGAGATTCTAAAAGCTGACGTTTCGAGAATTACCTCGCGAACGTTGTTTGAACGTTGCGAACGCTGCGAACGTTGTTCGCTCTGACGAAGGGCTAACGCTCGAAACGTCAGCTTTTAGAATCTCTGTACGGTGGCCAATTTACATTATCAACTCCGTTGATAAAACCAAATTTTTGTATACTACTTCCCCACCAACGCAGCACCACAGTTTCTTTAGAAACTAGCCCTTCATTTTTAGCTTTTAGTTTGTTAAAAAAGATTTTATCGTTTTTTTAAATCGAAATATTTTGAAGTAATAAAGTCATGTCAGATAATATAAACTACTCACAGCAGAGAACTACCACGAAGTTGATTTAAGTTGAGATATCTTGTTCTTTGAAATGAGTGGCTTCATCGTTCACTCGAAATGGTTTTAATCAGCAACCGCACTGAAGCTCTTTCAATTTTACATCTTTACTCATCCGCCATGACCTTTTTATTGCCGAGGTTTCTGTGCTTCCTTTTTAAAAGCGTTAGCTAATGGTGTTTTACTTTAATTATATTTTGTGTGTTTTATCTTGCTTTGTTTTGTTTTCTTTCAAATGCTGTTGTTCCCTTCATTTTGCAGGTGAGTGTCGTCAACTGGTCTTTCCACAGTTCTTTTTTGTTGCCAACAAACGCCTTGTAAACCACACCATAAAGACTGTAGAAGTCCAGGATATGGATTATTGTGAGTGGATGTGTTACAAAGAACCCGATTGCGTCAGTGTTAATTTTGAAATTGGGACAAAGCAATGTTATTTGAACAACGCAACACACCGAAATCATGGTGCAGAGCTTGAGGACGGAGATGGTTTCCTCTACCATGGAGCAGATGTAAGAGCCAAACTTACAATTATCAAAAATATTTCCTTCTCTGTCTTTTTTTCTTTTTTTGTTTCTGTACCTGTCTGAGTTTATCTCCTCCTCCTCCTCCTCTTCCTCCTCTTCCTCCTCTTCCTCCTCCTCTTCCTCTTCCTCTTCCTCTTCCTCCTCCTCTTCCTCCTCCTTTTTCTCCTCCTTTTCCTCTTCCTCCTCCTCTTCCTCCTCCTCTTCCTCCTCCTCTTCCTCTTCCTCCTCCTCTTCCTCCTCCTCTTCCTCTTCCTCCTCCTCCTCTTCCTCTTCCTCTCCCTCTTCCTTCTCCTCTTCCTCCTCCTCCTCTTCCTCCTCCTCTTCCTCTTCCTCCTCCTCTTCCTCCTCCTCTTCCTCCTCCTCCTCCTCTTCCTCCTCCTCTTCCTCCTCCTCTTCCTCCTCCTCTTCCTCCTCCTCTTCCTCCTACTCTTCCTCTTCCTCTTCCTCCTCCTCTTCCTCCTCCTCTTCCTCTTCCTCCTCCTCATTCTCCTCCTTTTCTCCTCCTTTTCCTCTTTCTCCTCCTCTTCCTTCTCCTCCTCCTCCTCCTCCGCCTCCCACTCCTTCTCTACCTCCTCCTCCCCCTCCCCATCTGTCTACGTTTTGCAGAGTTTCCAAATCTTTTTTTTTATGTTGAGCGGATGTAAAACATATTTAGGATGCAATGGAGATAATAATAGTCTTTATTATACAGATGAAAAACATCAGTGACCAACAAACATGTTCAGTTTACAAATTTTAAATTTATCTAATTATCTAAAAGTAAGTAGAGTTCTATTGATAAAAACACTTTTAAAACGTTCAGTCGTTGTTCTTGGTTTAATAAAAGAGTGACCCCGAGGGAAATAGAAACAATGCTTACGCAAAATTTTGTCATCAACCGTCCGTACGTACGTCCATACGTCCACCCCTCCATGTATGCCAATGTGACCAGTATCACGCTAGTTTACAGCATACACCTTTGTTATTGGACATCAACGTTATAGTCAATTTTTACCTGTTAAATCAAGGAATTCGCTGACCAGTATCACGTGACCATATCGCGGGCTCAAGTTTAGAGCTCATTGAGGTCAGCTGGTTTTTTTTTAAAGTTGACCACTGACCAGGTACTAGTTTTCGTTTGGTTTGCAGGGGCAACCCAGGTTAACTCACGTAAATATAAACGAGGCTTCATTTTTCGCGCGCTTTCTGTGGCTCGACGCGGCCACACGCACGGGCATACTTCGTAAACTATATTCTCTTAACAGTCAACTCTTTTGTGTTCAGGTGGAAACCGGTTTGGAAATCGCTTTATTTGTGCATTTTTTGCTTGTTTCAATCGAGTTTAAAATATCATGATAGATGTGGTCCACACTGGTGGCTACGCAGTGTTTCAAGTCAAGCATCGGAGGGATATAAACTTGAGTGTTCATTTTTAATTTGTTTAGGGCTACTGCTTTCTCTGTATTGCAATTTTTGGCATATCTTTAGAAGCTCTGATAAGGTTGCATGATGCCTGGAGGACCCATGACTAGAACAAAACCGAAAGGAAAGCGAAAGAGAACGAAAACGACAAAATAAATACCAGTAATAGCTTAAACTTGGTGGAAGAAATTACGCCATAAATTCTTTACTTGGGCTCTAAACCGTTTGTTGGTTTTACGGATGCGTATTTTTAAAAAGTGGTTTGATCGGTTTTTCCTTTGTTCAGGAATGAAACTCGAATTTTTATTCTCAATTGGAATTAAATAACGATTACCTGTACTCTTTTGGACATAAAAAAACGTTGATTTGTTTGTTTGTTTTGCTCTAAAATGCGAACGAACAAGTGCTTTTTTAATCCGTTTGCCCAACTGCTCTTTGTTCTGCATCGAAAGTGACAAGAAAATTGTGCCCGTATGTTATAAACACGTAATCGCAACAAGTTCTCTTAAAATTAGGGAGAAATACCACTAGCTTGTGTTATCAGAAGTTTGTTTAAGCACCTAAAGGTCATTTGTTGAAGCGGATCTTGTTTGAAGTTTGTCCTTTCTTGGTTGCATTGCCGTATTTTGCCTATTATTGTTCCAAGCCAAGGTGGCGTGTTTCAATGAAATACATGTACATCACAATCTGAATGATCTTGTTTTTAGAGAATAAAGTACATCAGTAAAACTACATTTTGACCTTGAACTAACAAAGTTTCCTGAGGGTTTCTAATTTTAGTGTGATTCTTATTATATACGTATCGAGATTTACGCGCCAAAAAGAGAAGCCAGCTGATTGGTCAACTTTTTTCACTCGTTAAAAACGACGTATCGACGCTCTGATTGGCTGTATCGTTATTTTCACTAGTGAAAAATTGTCGTATCAGCCTTTTGATTGGCTGTGCGTTTGGCCTGTGCACGGACAGCGGCAGTAAAGTTTGTGAACATGGCGACCGACTGGACCGGTGTACGTTTTTCAAAGTTTTTGATATTTTATTGCTTAGTTTTCTCCACAAAAATACTTCAAAAGATCTTAAAAACTTTTAAAAGTCCCCAAGCGAGGTATGGAAGGTAAAGATTTCCTTTATTTCAAAAATATTTTGCTATTTGTTTGGGGCTTTTGTTCATGATCGGTGGTTTGATAAACTCTCGATTGGCACTTACCTCGTTAACTTTTTGATCTCTGTACTTAAATGATAAACAAATCGTGTGTTACGAAAAATAGCATTGCGTGACTAGCGTTACTGTCTAGAAGCTTCACGAGAGTTTGTAGTTTGTTTTTTTTTAGATTTGTGCGTAAGCGTTTCTAAATCGGTGTATTTTGTAATCTTTCTATAATTAGAGTGATTACTATTTTAGAAAGTTCTAGAAGCTTATTGTGGGAGTATGTAAGTAGACGAGTCCAAGCGGAGTGTTTTTCTAACTAGTTTTTCACAAGCGAAGAGAGTTGGCGTTAGCCGTGTTTAGTCAAGTGTGACAGAAGCAGTGTTTATTCAAGTTGGCGGAGGCCGTGTAAGTTTATTGAGTACGTGTTGTTTAGAGTTTTACTTCGTGGAAACTACGTTCATTTTTGGAATAAATCTTCTTGTTGTTGTTCCGACAACCCTGCGTTCAGTTTAGTTTGCAAGCTACCTTTCCTCAAAACATTCGAACTCGTAACATTGGGGGCCTGTCCGAGAGAGGAATTCATTTGTTTGCTGACTACAGAAACCAGGAAAGGACAATTCAAGAAGGAGTTACAGAAAAAGTAAGAAGAACTGTGCAAGAGAGTCTATTGTGTTTTTGCTGCGAAATAATGCTATGGAAATGGAAAAGCTTTTGCAGATGGGGAAAGAATTCGGATTGGAAGGAGAAAAGCTTCTCGAGTTTGTGAGGGAAGAGGAAGAAAAAGAAGAAAAACGCAGACAACTAGAACAGGAAAGAAGAAGGGAACAGGAAGAAAGAGAAGAAAAAAAGAGGCAATTACAAGAAGAAAGAGAAGAGAGACGTTGAATGCTTGAGGAGGATAAAAGAAAGGAAGAGGAAGAGAAAGAGGAAAGGCGCAGAAGAGAAGACGAAGAGAGAGAAACTAGGCGACAAGAACTAAGAAAATTGGAGATGGAAGCCGAGCTGTTGAAACAGAAAGAGGCTATTGAAGCGGCAAAAAGAGAACATGAGCTGGAGATTGCACGTTTGGCTGTGGAGAATGCTGACGGACGTCCTGAAGTGAGAGAGGATCGGGCTAAGGCACCTAAACTCCCCTCGTTTGTTGATGGTAAAGACGATTTGGACGCGTATTTGCAGAGGTTCGAGAGATTTGCCGAGACAGCTAAGTGGAAAAAAGATGGATGGGCATCGAAGCTCAGTGCTCTGTTGTCTGGACGGGCACTAGAAGTGTATTCACGTCTATCGGAGGACGCAGCTTAGGATTATGACAGGGTAAAGATTGCGTTAATGAAGAGATATGACCTTACCGAAGACGGCTATCGTCGAAAGTTTAGAGCATCCAAACCAGAAGTTGACGAAAGTCCGGAGCAGTTTATTGTGCGACCGGACAGATATCTGTTACGTTGGCTAGAGCTTTCGAATACTGCGCGAAGCTTTGATGGTCTTAAGGACTTGATCGTGAAAGAACAATTTATTGACTCTTGCCCTAAGGATTTGGCAATTCACCTGCGAGAAAGGGCACCTGAGACCCTAGCAAAGATTGCGAAGATCGCTGACCAGTACTTGGAGGCTCATGGTGAACATTTGTTCAGCTCAGCGAGCAGAAAGCCAACAGTGCAGCCTGAGAGGGACGAAGCCAAGAACATGCAGATTAATCCACCAGTTCTGCATTGCTTTAAGTGCAACACCCGAGGTCATAAAGCTGTCAACTGCCCAACCCTAACAAGAAAGTGTTTCCTATGTGGTAAGCAGGGACATGAAGCTAGAAACTGTCGATCAGGTGGACGCAGATCAGGAGGACAAAGTAAGGATGGTAACCATGTGCAGCGTGGTCAAGTGAGTGCCAGTTGTTTATTTCAGCCACCTGAGGTTAAACCTATTGATGAAGAAGTTAAGGCCTGTATTAAAGATGATAAGTTGCTGTTAGCCTGTGGTAAGAAGATTCCATTGTTGACTAGTGCTTGTGTTGAACCGTTGACTGGAGTGAGAAGTAAAATGCCTGTCGTGAAAGGTAGAGTTGGAGAGAAGCCTGTTGATGTCCTGAGAGATACTGGTTGTAGTGGAATTGTAGTAAAGAGGGACCTTGTGTCGGAGGATCAGTTTACTGGCGAATTTAATGTTATGCTGCTCATTGACAATACGGCAAGGAAAGTCCCCATCGCAAAGATTGATGTTGATACACCTTATTTCACGGGCCAAGTGGAAGCGCAGTGTCTTCCCGATGCTGTTTATGATTTAATTATTGGTAATGTACCAGGCGCAAGAGCCGCTGACGACCCAGACCCAAGCTGGCAAGTTCCTGTACAAGAAGCTTGTGCTGTAACCACGAGAAGTCAAGCTAAGAAAGCTGGAGAACATATTCCGTTGAAGGTACCGAGTACTAAAGAAAGTCCTGTAGTTGATAGAGAAAAGCTCAAGCAAATGCAGCGTGACGACGAGAGCCTACAGAAATTTTGGGAGAAAGATGACGTAGTTGTGAGAGGCCAGGCTGAGACTTCATTTGAAGTGAAAGGTGGAGTTCTGTACCGCGTCTACAAGCACCCTTATGTGAACGGAGGTAAACCCCTGAAGCAGGTTATGGTTCCTGTGCAGCTGAGAAGTCGAATAATGGAACTAGCTCACGGATCGATCATGGGAGGTCACATGGGAATAAAGAAAACGACTGATAAGATTCAAAGCGCGTTCTATTGGCCAGGCATTCAAGGGGACGTGACTCGTTATTGCCAGTCCTGCGATGTATGTCAGAAGACAGTTAACAAGGGTTCCGTACCGAAGGTTCCCCTAGAGAAGATGCCATTAATTGACAAGCCGTTTAAGAGAGTAGCAATCGACCTGGTTGGACCTATTGTCCCCCGAGTGAGGACGGTCATAGATATATATTGACATTGGTCGACTTTGCAACTCGTTATCCTGAAGCTGTTCCGCTGAAGAACATTGATACTGAGACTGTGGCAGAAGCCTTGGTGGATATCTTTAGTCGTTTGGGAGTGCCTGAAGAGATCTTGAGTGACCTTGGTACGCAGTTCGTCTCTGAGTGTATGAAGGAAGTGACGCGGCTTTTGAGCATTAAACAGCTCACCACGACCCCTTATCATCCTATGTGTAATGGCCTGACGGAAAAGTTTAATGGAACAATGAAGAGCATGTTAAAGAGATTGTGCAGTGAACAGCCATGACTGTGGCTATATTAACCCGTTGCTGTTTGCATATCGTGAAGTTCCTCAGGAGTCTACTGGTTTTTCGCAGTTTGAGTTGCTGTATGGAAGAGCTGTCAGAGGACCGATGTTTATTCTCAAAGAGCTTTGGACGAAAGAGCTGGAGGAGCCTGAAGTAAAGAACAGCTATCAGTATGTGTTTGAGCTACGGGAGAAGCTTGAAGATACCCTCAAACTGGCGCACACCGAGCTTCAGAAAGCCCAGAACAAAGGCAAGCATTATTACGACCGAAAGACTAAAGTCAGGAAGTTTGTACCTGAAGATAAAGTGTTACTGCTGCTGCCGACCGACCACAACAAGCTCCTAATGCAGTGGAAAGGTCCATTTGAGGTTAGTGCTGTAGTAGGTCTCAATGATTATAGAGTGAGAGTCAAAGGAAAAGAGAGAGTTTACCATGCTAATCTACTGAAGAAGTATTTTGAGCGAGAGCATCCTGTTTCCGTTGGAGCAGTTGTTGTTGAAACAAACGCTATCATTTGTAAGAACGAACATGTTGAGAGTGAAGTAGAAGAAGTTGACCCTGTGGATAGTATTGATTTTCTGGAGATTGGTGGTTATGTCGCGAAAGAGTCAGTCAATGATGTGGCCATAGGAGATAACCTTTCTCATGAGCAAAGAGCAGAGTTCATGGATCTTGCAAATGGGTTTGAAAGCTTGTTCACAGAAGCCCCAGGCACAACAAGTTTGGCTCAGCATCATATCAAGCTTACATCCGACCAACCGGTTAGATCAAGACCATACCCAGTACCGTATAGCTTAAGAGAATCGCTGAAGAAGGATATTACAGACATGATGAAGATGGGAGTCATAAGAGAATCAAGTTCGCCCTATGCTTCGCCTGTTGTAGTTGTTAAGAAAAAAGACAACTCAAATCGTGTGTGCGTGGACTATCGTAAACTGAACAAGTTAACCGTGTTTGATCCTGAGCCTATGCCAACTGCTGAGCATTTGTTCCAGAAGTTGAATGGTGACAAGTATTTTACCCGATTATCTAAGCAGAGTAGAGGAATAACTTAAGAGATACTGGACTGCCTCCTCAGTTGGTACTATCTAACTAATTTTTCGTTGTTAGTAGAAATTTAGGATATTTCTTCTCAAGAGGGGGTTATGTTACGAAAAATAGCATTGCGTGACTAGCGTTACTGTCTAGAAGCTTTGCGAGTTTGTAGTTTGTTTATTTTTAGATTCGTGCGTAAGCGTTTCTAAATCGGTGTATTTTGTAATCTTTCTATAATTAGAAGCTTATTGTGGGAGTATGTAAGTAGACGAGTCCAAGCGGAGTGTTTTTCTAACTAGTTTTTCACAAGCGAAGAGAGTTGGCGTTAGCCGTGTTTAGTCAAGTGTGACAGAAGCAGTGTTTATTCAAGTTGGCGGAGGCCGTGTAAGTTTATTGAGTACGTGTTGTTTAGAGTTTTACTTCGTGGAAACTACGTTCAGTTTTGGAATAAATCTTCTTGTTGTTGTTCCGACAACCCTGCGTTCAGTTTAGTTTGCAAGCTACCTTTCCTCAAAACATTCGAACTCGTAACATCGTGACTTCATGATTGGCTTGTTTGTACGATTTTTATTACTCACTCGTTGTGAAGGATCGCTAAACTCAATCGTTCGCTTTGCTCACTCGTTCGTTTACGCGATCCTTCACAACTCGTGAATAAAAATCGTACACACTCACCAACCATGAAGTAAACTATATTTAGTCGCTGGTTATTGACTTTTGACTCCGAAATGGCTTTTTTTTCCCTTTTCCATTCACTCGCTGAGGGTGCACTTACAAAAAATTCCGGAAATTTCGGTGGAAATTTCCATTGGATGAAGAGGTCGGGTCCGTTCGTCGCCCGGTGATTGTGATTTTACGCGCCAAAATTAAAATATGGCCGTGAATAGCCTGGAACTGGTAAGACCCTTCAAAACTTGTAAATGGAACACTCATTGCCATCTGAAAGTTTCCAACGCTAAGTACCAACGAAACAGTCAATATAATACATAGTTTACATATTTGTATCAGAGTTCCAAAACACCCAACAGTAGTTGTAATTCTTTTATTCGAAAGTACCGCAACTCAACTTACCTAGTTAACAATAATACAATACTAGAAATTGCACACTTTGTATCTCCAACAACAATGTAGATGTCAAGGTGTTTTGCAATAATATGGAAAGAACTGCTGTAATTTTTGAACGGCCGTAATTTTAACAGGAATATGCAATAACTAAGTTGAATAAAATCAGTGCCATGGAAAAAATCGCCAAAGCGTTTTCAGACTTTTCAGCGTGGAGCATGTAACGGGCCAGTCAAACTCTCTCGCACATGAAAGTTGTTTCACTGGTAGAATTTTTATTTTGCAAGATGCAGCCATGAATTACAAGTCAAATTGATCGTATAATTTTGTACTTTGCAGACAACATATTTTCTTTGAAAATTAAATTAAATTGTTCACAACTCAGTAGTTACAAAACGAAAGACAAAGTGCTCTAACAGCGGCCGATAGGAATATAGAACACGATGGTTCGAAAATAAATATTAAAGAACACTCAAAGCAAGTGTTCACAACGGTCAGGGAAATGGGAAAAATGTGTTTTCACTCACCTCCCAGCACAAGATCATCAATAGTTGCACGCGTCATGCAAGTTTGTCTAATGACATCACACATCAAAACACGCGCTTCCATTGGTCCCTACTAAAATCTCCAGGGGATCTTACACTACGTAGCCTTACATTACACTTTTCATACAACGATCGAGAATTTTCCTGCCTGCTGCAATACTTCGCGCGGCGTTAAGCTGGCCGCCTCGCAAGCCTCGCGTCTTCGCTCGGCTTGCTCGTTGCAATTACTGGCTATATAATTATTCAATCTGTCAATTTTACAAAGACCGGTTTTCTTGACAAGAAACTGCTGTTAAATTTCGTGATTCAATTGGATCAAAGGCGAATTCTTAAATGCTAAATAGTACACAAATATCCTAAAAGACATAAGAAGCGACAACCACACTTGCGAACCACATTAATCAAAGTTAACTGAATAGAGTGTAATGTGAAGTGCTAGAATTCTATCCTAGTGCTACACGGCCAACGTTTGTATAAAACGTAACCTTTCCTTGTACTTGTACATGTCCATTGCCGTGACTTTAAGATCTTCAGTTCCTACGGCCTGCTCCTGTCTGACCTTGTAGCTCAGTCGGTAAAGCGGCGGAGATCTAACCCGAAGGTCGTGGGTTCAATTCCCACCCTGGTCAGAGTTTTTCTCTGTCCTTGTGTGGGCCCATTTCCATCAGTAGGGCTAACGCTCACATGTTTCATATGGGATAGAATTCTAGCACTTCACATTACACTCTATTCAGTTAACACATTAATCAAAGTTCATGATACGTGGTAGGACAAAAGTGCCTACCGAAATTGCAGCTATTTACTTGGCAAGAAACCTTTACCGTCATTTTAGTTTTGAAAGCAGTTTAATGGGATTGCCTATGGTAAACGGGAAAAAAGGTTATGACCTCGCAAAGTATTCTGGCCATTTGCGTCTGCGTCTTCTCTCTAAATAAATTCATAACTAAAATATGTTTGAGCTTTACAGCGTTAATATGTAGTTTTCGTAGGAAAATAAAATACAAAAATGGCAAAACATTTCTCTTCTTGATCAATTCCCTCACCCTTTTCTTTGTTTCCAGAGCGCTTGTGAGACAAACCGTTGTCAAAACGGAGGTGTTTGCCAATCAGGATACACAGACAGAGGATATCGTTGTGTATGTCCTCCTGGCTTCACATCTGATCAATGCGAAAAAGGTATAATGATACAAGGCAACAAAAAAACAACTTCAAATTATATTGTTGGGAGTGTCTAATTGACGCGGGTCACGGGTCGTGGGTAAATTGTCGTGGGTCCAAAAATGTAACATTCATCGTAAAAATTGAACTTTTATTAACTTAACCTGATAACAAATAATTAGCTCATAACAAATTTCAAATTGTAATTACTTAAGTGCAATTGCTAAAGTTGCTTAATTAATGTGATTTCTAAAATTAAATTAACCTGATAACGACTAATA
>NC_090896.1:24119633-24122133 GCF_036669925.1 Montipora capricornis
CCTATTGGGAACTGTCAAGGCCGAAATATCCGCCAATGCCAACAGCACACAAACAACCTTGCACATTGTCAAAGGTGCTTCGGGAAACCTCCTGGGTTTCCACACTGCTAAACAGCTAGGCGTGCTTAAGATCGTCAATCAAGTTAAAATCGACGAAACTCGTTTCCAGCCCCTCACGAACAAGGAATTCGAAAGTCTCTTTGGAGGAATCGGCAAAGTAAAAGGCAAAGTTATCAAGCTTCACATAGACCCTGACGTCAAACCCAAGCAACAACCGCACCGCCGCATCCCCTTCCATGTCAGAAAAGATGTCGAGACGGAGTTGAAGCGCTTAGAAAAACTAGACATCATCAAGCCAGTGACAGGTCCGACGCCCTGGGTGAGCCCCATTGTCGTGGTCCCTAAGAGTACTGGCCAAGTGAGAATATGTGTAGACATGCGAGAGGCGAATAAGGCTGTGAAGCGAGAAAAGCACTTAATGCCGACAATCGACGACCTAGTTGCTGACCTCAACGGAGCGACAGTATTCAGCAAGTTAGACCTCTCGTCTGGATACCACCAACTCGAGCTAGCACCAGAGAGCCGTCACATCACCACGTTCAGCACACACGTAGGACTTCGACGATACAAACGCTTAATGTTTGGAATCAACGCAGCGTCCGAGATTTTCCAGAACGCAATTGAGAAAATACTTACAGGCCTCCCTGGATGCAAGAATATCTCTGACGATATCATCGTGTTCGGAAAAACTCATAGGGAGCATGACGAGAATCTTCGTGGTGTGCTGCAACGTCTCCAGCAACACGATGTGCGCCTGAACAAGGAAAAATGCAGCTTCTCAAAGAGTGAGATAAAGTTCTACGGACATATCTTCAGCAAGAACGGAATCAAGGCAGACCCAGGCAAGATCAAGGCGATCGCCCACATGAGCAAACCAGAGAATGTCAGTGAGGTGAAGTCACTTCTAGGAATGGCTCAGTACGTGTCCCGTTACATCCCAGATTACGCTACGATAACCGCCCCGCTACGACTGTTAACCAAGCAAGAGACCCCCTGGCTGTGGGCCGACGAGCAGCAACAAGCATTCGACAAATTGAAAGACACCCTGACCAAGAATCATGTGATGTCGTATTTCAACCCGAGACTCAAGACCGAAGTGATAGTCGACGCGAGCCCTGTCGGACTAGGAGGTTTGTTGGTGCAAGACGGTAAAGTTATCAGCTACGCAAGCCGAGCACTCAGCGACGTTGAGTACAGATACTCCCAGACCGAGAGGGAAATGCTAGGAGTAGTTTGGGCTGCTGAACATTTTCACCTTTACCTGTATGGGTCAGAGTTCACCATCGCCACAGATCACAAGCCGCTTCTGGGGATCTTCAACAGTCACAAACCAACATCAGCACGCATCGATAGATGGAAGTTAAGGCTAATGCCCTATAACTGTCAGCTCATCTACCGACCTGGAAAAGACGCTGAAAACCCGGCCGACTTCATGAGTCGACACCCAAGTACCGCAGAATGTGAAGAACGCAACATCGCGGAAGACTATGTTAACTACATCTGCAACCAAGCTGTACCAAAAGCAATGACAATGCAAGAAATCAAGTTGGAGACGGAGAAAGACTCTTCGCTCCAGGCGCTTATCAAGGCCATTGAAACCGACCTGTGGACGGATCCCGAAGTACAAGAGTACAAGAAAGTGAAGGACGAACTATTGGTCTACAAGGGAACAATATTGAGGGGAAATAGGATCGTAGTCCCTAACACTCTGAGAAACAGAGCTGTAGACCTGGCGCATGTTGGACACCAAGGAATCGTAAAGACAAAACAGCTCATCAGAGAGAAAGTCTGGTTTCCCGGTGTGGACAAGATGGTAAAGGAGAAAGTCGACAGCTGTCTACCATGCCAAGCAGCAACTACTTGCAAGGCACAGCGACTCGAACCTCTACGGATGACACCGCTACCAACTGCTCCGTGGAAAGAACTCGCGATGGACTTCCTAGGACCACTTCCTTCTGGAGACTATCTCATGGTTGTCATCGACGAATACAGTCGTTTTCCGGAAGTGGAAATTGTCACATCCACTTCCGCCAGATCCACAATCCCGAAACTCGACGCAATTTTTGCAAGACAAGGGATTCCTGAAGTGCTAAAGAGCGACAACAGACCCCCCTTCAACGGCGTGGAGCTCAAGAATTTTGCTGAGCATTTAGGCTTTCAACACCGCAAGATCACGCCCCTCTGGCCAAGGGCAAATGGCGAGGCAGAACGTTTCATGATGACACTAGAAAAATGCGTGAGAACATCGAGCATAAGAACTGGAAACAAGAGCTAAACAGATTTCTGCGGCAGTATCGGGCGACACCTCACTCGACTACTGGCATCTCACCATGCGAAGCACTTAACCAGAGGAAGCTCAAAACCACCCTGCCGGAAGTGACGCCACCAGTCCGCCAACAAACCATTGTTGAGACCCAGAAGAACCTGGCGCAGAGAGACG
>NC_090896.1:24142133-24144633 GCF_036669925.1 Montipora capricornis
GTACTGCACGTAACACAACTCCTCCAACCTTCAAATCAACTTCGCTACCACCTACAAACTCACCAGCTCCCACTGCAAACGCATAGTAATTTTGGGCACCAGTAGCTGAATTTTCTGACACTTGATATGCTCTGCCCCTGGAGGCTTTCCTTTTCTCAGAATCTTGAGAAGGAGCTTTGCGTTCCTTCGTTTTGCAACAAATAGCAAAATGCCCAACCTCCCCCACACGAATTACACTTTTGGTTGCGAGCTGGACAATTCCGATCACGTGCGATGTGGTCACTGTAATTACAACGGAAACATCTCATCACCTTTGCACCCTGACAACCACCAGAATGTTTACCAGACTTATTTCCTCTACCTCTGCTTTGAGCGGTCTCTTTACCTTTCCCCGTATTATGAGGTCTGCCGAACGAGACAGCATTCACCTGGCCTGACAAGCTTAACTGATCCATGGCCTTGACCTGCATATTTACTGCCTCATGCACACGAGCTAGGTCTTGCAAATCCTTCAGGGTTGCGTTTGATTTTTCCAGGAACTTACGGCGGAGTCTGGAGTCCCTGCACCTCTCAATAAGCTGATCCCTTATCGCTTCATCAACTTTTTCAAACTCGCAGGTGATCGCTTTCTGTCGCAGCCGACAAACGAACTGATCAACCGACTCACCCGAAGTTTGCTCCATTTGCCTAAACTGATGCCTTTCGAACGGAACATTCAACTGGGGCGAAAAAAAACCATCCAGCAACACCATACTCTCAGCGAAAGATACGATATCCGTTCCGGGCACTAACGTGTAGTAGAGTTCCTGCAAGTTCAATCCTCCGGTATGTAACAGCAACGCGGTTTTCTGTTCATCCTTCGTTATCCCTTTAGCCACCAAATACAAATTAAATGAGCGCTTCCACAACTTCCAACGAACGGCGAGAGTGTTCGGGTCTTCCTTCGGGTTGAAGGGAGGAAGACTGGCCACATCAAGAAGAGGATCAAACGCGGTAACTGGCTGTGTTTGTGTTGTCAAAGGTGTACTCGAAGTCGAAGGTGCACTGCTTGTCATTATCCTCCTGACAAAATACTCAGATCCTCTACGCAAATGACGCCCAAAATATCCCCTACCTCACAAAACGAATCGAATCCTCGTCGCCAATGTAAAGATTGCGTATCGATGGCCAACGAATCACACAGATTGAACTAAACACAACAGTAAACTTTACTTCACTCGCATGCCATGACACATAAGAGCATGGTTTCACATTTCCCATGAGTCTAAGTAAGCCCGCGATTTCTATCTAAAGGTTATCAATACATTACAGTAAGTAAGTAAGTAAGTAAGTAAGTAAGTAAGTAAGTAAGTAAGTAGGTAGGTAGGTAGGTAGGTAGGTAGGTGGGTAGGTAGGTAGGTAGGTAGGTAGGTAGGTAGGTAGGTAGGTAGGTAGGTAAGTAAGTAAGTAAGTAAGTAAGTAAGTAAGTAAGGAAGGAAGGAAGGAAGGAAGTAAGGAAGGAAGGAAGTAAGGAAGTAAGTAAGTAAGTAAGTAAGTAAGTAAGTAAGTAAGTAAGTAAGTAAGTAAATAAATAAGACATTTAGCGAGAAGAAAACTATAGATAGTAATCGTCAAAGAAGACAGATGGAGGAAAACCGCCCGACCCAGAATACAGAAACGATAAGACGAAACCTGAAATTCCTTCCGTCTCAAAATGCAAATATTGTGGGGGCAAACAGCGTCATGTAGAGAGAACGGAGTGTTTCGCGTTTAAGCAAACCTGCAGCAACTGCCAAAAAGGGGTAATTTCGCGTCATCAAAGAAGGTGAAGCAGTTCGATCAGCTCAGATGACAGTTGCTTGCGAGTGGTAACCGTGTCACTGGTAGAGACCAAAGCAAGACAGTGGTTTGCAGACAACAGTTTCTTCAAGTCAGCTGTAGAAGACTTTACAACGACTCTAGCATTAAGTTAGAATTGTTTGGTGGATCAACCCTTAGGTTTACCTAATTTACCTACTAGTCCTGTACAGCGGCAAAAGGCAGACTCTGAAGTTTCAAGTGATTTGACACACGTGTAAGCCCTTGATATTAGCTGGGACTTATGACAAGCTACAACTCATCCAACTCAATATTTCAGCCCCTAAAAGTCCTCGCCAAATGAACGAGAGTCCACTTGAAACCTATCTCTCCAAGGAAGAACGTTTGAGCAAAAAAATGAGCAAATATCCTGAAGTTTTCAGCCGGTGCCTGGACTAGGGCATATTGGAGAGGCAAAAATATTGGTCGACAAGAGTGTTACACCAGTCCAACAAACGGATATAAAGAAGAAGATCATGGAATTAGAAGAAGAATTTATTAGCCAAACCGTTGAGCCCTGTTATCGAGTGGATTAGCAGTAAAGTGCGCCCGATAGTAGCCAAACTTCAGAAGATTCGGATTTGCATGCTTAGATTCCAAAGATGTACACCGGGCCATTCAGTGTCCCAAGTTCCAAATGCTAACACTAGAAGACCTTTTACCT
>NC_090896.1:24149633-24152133 GCF_036669925.1 Montipora capricornis
GTTAACGTCAGTAGATGATATATATGTTGTCGGTAAAATCCGTTCTCAGATTTCCTAGGTCAAACTGGTAATCCTCGTTTTACCTACTAGGTTGAATAGGCACTCAGATGAATTGAAAAAACCTTTTTTGGAGCCTAAATTAAGCCTAGAGAAAAGTTAGGGTCAGGGTAGGAAAAGTTTAATTTGGTTATTATACACGGATATCAATTGACGCATTATCCAAAGATAAATGTTGAAAAATACTGTGTTGGGTTGACTATGTTCGTCGTTGTAGTGTGGTAGTGAAGACACAGGACTATAGATATGGAGGGTGCAAGTTCAAGTACCGGAAACCGGAAAGAGCAGCATAAGTACAGCCTTTAGTTTGTTTCCTTACTATGTTGTAATGTTGAAAGTGAATGGCTAAGTCAGCTAAGTGTATGAATAAACTGATCAGATAATACGCAACATTCAGAAGATGCGTGATGTGTTGTGATGCGTAAAACAGAGAACGAGGGAAGAAATAGGTGTTTTCAATCCTTCTTGGGGGGTTGATAGCTGCTTTAAACTAGGTAGAAAAGAGCGCATATTCAACCGAGGTAAAATGAGGATCTCCAATTTAACCTAGGTAAGGCGGATTCATCTTGATACCAGATTTGACCGACAACACAAACACTCTGGTCGTTGATGTGATTGGTTAGTGGTAACGTTACGGGTGGAATATCAGTTAAGCCCATATGTCATTGGCTGTGAGGACAGTAAACAGTGCTTGTTGCATTTAGATCCGTAAATTACGTCGCTCAGTTATTAATATTGTTGTTACACGAACAAGCCAATCAGTGTGTTGTCCCCTTTAACCCTTTGACTCCAAGGAGTGATATTTTACTCTCTCTAACGCCAGACGATTTTACGCGTTAATGGGGACGGTTCAGGAGTCAATGGTTCTATTATGATATAACTCCTTAGTTCAAACCATTTACAATTTTAACAAGGTGTTTCTTACAAAATGCTTTGGTTCTGCTATTTGAATTTGCGAAAACTCCGTGATAATGGACAGGGATAACGCAACAGACCATGAGGCGGCATGCAACTTTGGTCTGTTATCGTATGTCAGTACAATTCCAAGTGCACTGAACTGGCAACATTTCCTATAGCTGCTAAAAGCGCTCGACTAATCGCCGTAAGCTTCCAATACCACGTAATCTAAATATACTGATATCGATTTACAAGATGTGGATGAGGATACCACGTGTGTATAAGGTTGAAATAATGCGGATTGAAAGTGTGATAAAAGAAAAAGTTACAACGAATAGATTAGTTGTTCAAAGCAAGGAGAAACGATAAAAGACGATAGAAATATTCTAAAAGGAAACATTGATACTTACATTGTTACTACAATATTATAATTTGAACATAGTGAAGGAAACTGCTTGAAGAGCGGAAAGACTTCTACTCTGAGACTGTGTAAGTTAATAGGAGCGCGTCTACAGTGCGACTTCGAGTGTAAAAAGGACTCTAAATGAGTACACTTAGGATGTAGGCTCGGTTCAAACGTCGAACTTTCCATGTGCCGAACCCAATTAATGGGTTCGGCACATGAAAAACGCGACGTATGAATCAATTGATTTCGACAGATTTGTAATGGGTCGACCCGCCGTTCTATTCGACTGGTCCATAGTTAATCGAGGGACTGGTTATGAAACCTTAGAACTTTCAAAAGCGAGAGCAATGTTGTTGCGATCGATGTTGAATTGACCGTGACCCTGCACAATCTTTTGTTTTCGCTTCGCACGGGTTCGCAAATTAGTTGCGCATAATTTAATCGAAGGAAAAAAAGCATGTTTTGTGCAGGGTCAAGGCCAAAAATGTGGACAAAAACATGAAACAAAGGAACTTGTCCAGTTTCATAACCATCTCCATTTTTTTTTTTTTGTAATTTAATATAACCATCTCCATGCATTAATAGAATAGCAAGGCAAAAGTACACGTCGAACTCTCTCATGTGCCGAACCATAAGCCTTATTCACGATACCCGCCATGTTGGTTTTCAAATTATCATGCAAATTAGCCATGTGTTATGCTGGGGGGCAAACATTGGAAAAAAGGCAAATTGCGGAAAATCGGCTCGTCGAAATATTGAAATAACATTTCTAAATATACATTTTAGAATTTAGAATTAAGTTCCATTTATGATAATTTTATATCTTTGATTGTCTTTGACATTTTGACTTTCTACTTCGTTATCTCCTCATTTTTCACTAAAAAAAAACATCGAAGTAACTTGTGTAATCATTCTATTTTACTACTTAAGTGAAAAACATTCAATGAACGAGAAAAATTCGTCTGTGTGGCTAACATGTTCGTTAAAACCTCTCGAACTTGTGTTGTTTGCCCCCTCAGAAGTGTGTAGCTAATATACATGATAGTGGCAAATCCAAGATGGCGGCCATCGTGAATAAGGTCTATTGCATAAATTCTGCATACATTACATGCATTCTATTTTTCCCAGAACTCTGTGCGT
>NC_090896.1:24159633-24162133 GCF_036669925.1 Montipora capricornis
AATTGGTACGTCGAGTTTGGACATGAATAACAGCCGCTTTGAAGAACAACCTTTGTAAATTATTGTGTTAAAATATTTCTGGCGGCACTGAAAAATTACCCCGTCGAGAGATCAAAATGTGAAGAGTAGTTTGACAAGAATGTCCGACTGAATTAATGACACAAACCTCCGGCTGGCTACGCAAAGCAAATTGTAACCGTTTTCATGGAGAGAAAATTGGAGAACACCTTCGTAAAGTTACTTAAGGGGCTTGCAGAGCAACTTTATATAGTGTGGATGCTTTCAACCTTCGATCAACACACACCGCCCTTGTTTTCAGTGTGGACTCGATCGAAACCGCAACATAACATGAACCCTACCCTGTTTCTAAAAATTATCCATTATCTGTCTGATCAAAATAATCCTCCAATAAATGGTTGTGTTTGGTACTGTAATATATGTAGCTTGCTGGCAGGTGATACCGTTGTTTGCTCGAAAACCTGGCCGCAAACAAATTCACACGAGTAACATTCCGAACAGAACCAGGATATGATCATGTACGAACAAGATTGCGTGACGCATGACCTTGCTAAAGGTCAATGGATGTACTCCTTTTTTATGTGTTAGCGTTTTGAGGTGTAAGCCCAAAGTGCGTGCTAGAAATAGTAGTTCTCAATCTACCTTTTGATGCGAGAAAACGTTTCATGCATTGATATCGAGTCGCCAGTTGTTTGCATTTTATTGCATGGCATCTTGTGGCTATCCACTACTCGTTGGTGGACCCTGCGGCCCCAGTTCATTTTTCACCCCGCGAATGGGGAATGTGTTGCAATCGGCGAGTGTAGCAAAGATGTCTACAATCACCTCGTGTATTGCAAAATCAGCGACGACATTGCAGTGGACAGTGATTCAAAGCTATTACTTACTCGATCAGGTAGGTGGTTTCCTTTTAGACATTACACATCCTCGAAAACGAATTTTTCTTTGGACATTTTTCAAAATGTAATCGGCATTTTTATTTCAGGCATTTTTGAGACAGAGGAGTCTCATTTAAAGATAACAGTGTGCCCACGACATCGTGATTTGTTTGGGACTAGGTGGAGGTGCAATAAGTGGCGGTGTTCGATCTCCACTTCTGTGGGGGACCGATGCCCACAAGTACAGGGGAAAATTCTCAGCCCCAAAGGCTGAATATGGATTAAAAAAGGCGCATTCAGCATATGTTATGAGCGCCCCGAATATGCTTGTACCAGTAGGCTCGCGTAAGAATTATACAATAATGCTATATTCTGGGTAAATTTGTATAAATGATTTTCGTTCATGATAAATTATTTGCAATTTGTTTACGCGCTTACTCAAGGGTGCGTAATTTTATTAGCTCTCTTGTGCATCTGGGAGAAGCTCCGGGTTGATCCATAGACGGAGAAAGTTGGCACAGAACACCGCTGCACAAACGAGGAGGCGAGTTGTCTCTCCTCGGCAGATAGGGTAACCCTGGTAGGCGCGACAACTTTTTGACATGTAAACAGTTTGGCTCGATTACCCGAGACGAGACAGCAAAAGCTTAAATGCGCACGCATAAATATAAATAAAAGAAACAACAATTCGGGGGTTGATATATGTTGCTAGCGTTTGCTTTTCGATTGAAAAAGTATTTCCCGCCAAAATTCTCACCGCAGCCAACGAAAACTCTCGATTCAAAAACAGACTTTTATTTAAATTACACATTACTGCTCAGTTAGGATTGTAAGTCAATTATCTGAATGTGAAAACGCAACTATACTTAATAAAAGACGAACTACAAAGAAAGAAGGGCAAATGATGATGCGTATTTTTTAAAGATGCGTCTTAAAATATATGCATAATTCGTAATAATTAAGAGCCGATGTCGGAAATTATGGAGAATTGGGCGTCAGTCGTGAAATTTCGAATTCCTTCATATTTTGCCCAAGTAACCTCTATAGTGAAGTATTTTCAAAAATAACATTAACAGTCTCAACAGCTTTTTATATTTTGCGAAATTGGGGAAAGTTTGAAAACACGGAATGTTGGCCTCCTTCGAATAGTGAAATTGGCGGAAAATAACACATTTTAACTCGCTCGTAAGGTAAGACGCGGCGTCTTCTGTTTATGAAACACAAACACAATATAAAAACACACTTTAGCTCTTTATAACACAGTAATAAAATTTGGATAATCTGTTGTCTCTCGCACACCCGAGTTGTCTCGCCCTACTCATGTATTTGGTAGATAGAACTTTTAAACAACTGACTGGAAAAATGTCGCGCCCAGGGTACCTCGGAGGGAGGGGCTGTCTCGAATACCCGAGACCCTATAAACAGGGCCAAAAACAAAATCTCTCCCTATTGTTTAAACATCAAGGAACAGAATGTCGAGATAAAATCGCAGATAAAGCCGAATCATTCGTGCTATCACACGCAAACAACAATTTAAAGACGCCAATAAGATATGCTAATATCTCCAAGGAAAATGGACTTTGATAAAAGTCTAGTTTTACAGC
>NC_090896.1:24169633-24174633 GCF_036669925.1 Montipora capricornis
TACGAAAGGGAAATTTGCCTAGACGACGGCCATTCTTTGACCATTTCGATACTGGATACTTTATCAGTTGGCTAAAGTTAGTAAAACCGTCAGACAACTGAGTAAATGTATTAAAACGATCCCTAAAGCCTTCTTTTGTGCCTCCGAGGAGCAAAAGAAAAATAGCAAAGAAGGAAGACCGGTGAACAAAAAAGTGGCAGACTTCCATTGCTTATACGCATGCATGAAAGCCATAAAAAATACTGCTTTTCCACAGATAAACAAAATGTCCATAATATCGTGTGTCACCGAAGCTACCAATGTAAACATAACCCCCATCTCAGAAAAATGCAAGAACAAAGTAACGTCCTAGGTGAGACTGAATAGAAAGAGAAAGCTGAATTTAAGCCTAAGGGTATCAGGTAACCTTGTTATCAGACATGGCTGATTTTGGATGAGATGTCCTCCGTTGGAAAACTTTAAGGTCGTTGATGTCGGGTGGTAACACAAACCACAAGGCTTTATCTAGTCCCCGGAAATCTGATCTGGCTCGGCAAAAACTCGAATTTGAATTCGGCATTTGGGATATGCTATTGCTAACTAGGCGTCACGAACAAAACCCTAAAAGTCGTGGAGTCCTCACCATTATTTAACCACTCGTTAAAAAAGCGTAGCGAACTTAAGTGTCTGTTTTCCAAAACGATGAGCCCTATACAATAGGAATTCTCAATATTGACATCCGAAAGCAATATTGACAGCTAGCAAGAGATTTTCTTCAGGATGTTCAGGTTACCTGGACATAAGAAGAAATTATCTCGACTTTAGTCCAAACTAAACTTCCTGCAGGGGTATTAAGGTATTAAGGAGCAACCAAGGAAAAATTGTACTTGTCAATGGTTTAATATTTAACATCCGTCACATTCACACCATTTGTTCCAGAATAATTATTGTAGCACTTGAATAATATTGTTTCATTGCATTTCGCTCCAAAATTGCTATTTTAATTTAGCTTTTTAAGGCCCAAACAGATATATTAAATGTAACCTTGAAATATAAGTTTTGCAAATTGTTCACTGGAGAATTTTACATCTACGTTTTATTGGATTAATTGTTTTCGTGTAAATACTATGCAGTTCCAACGTCGCTCATGCAATTATGAATCAGCGATAATAAAGGATATTTTTAACGCGAGATTTCCTTCACATTGATTCGCTTTAAATTAAATACATTAGTCATGGGTTTCAGAGGGCTTAGTCTTCTTTTAAATATCCGGCCTTTGGGTTTACGTTCGAACTATAAAAAACTTTAGTTACTCAAGGAAATCTTTCTACGAGATATGCAAATTGCCCTCGAGTCATTATATTAGGATCAGTTTTGAAAGAAAAGACGCCTGCAAAAAAATACACATCAAGGAAAATCAAGTCCTATAAATGAACCAGACATGGAGTAAAGCCATTAGCCATCGAAACAAACTATGGAAGACGTTCACGACAGATTACACACATGAAAATTATGAAGAGTGCGTAATATCCTTTTAGCAAATGAGAAAAGTGACCCTCGCACTTACCTGGACAATTTAAACTATTCCACTTCAAATATATGGCTTTATTTCATTCATCGACTCATTCATTTATTTCATTCAAATGTCCTTTTCTTAGCCGTAAGGAGAATATTCAACTGGCAAACGAAATCATTGTAAGAGTACAGTAGTGTCATAAGTGATGTGATTTGTGATCACTTTGTGCGGACAGCTGACAGCTGACAGTGTTTTGTACACCAATGAGGTTTATTATGGGGAGGGATTTTGCTGATTATCCAAGTATCATAGCTCTTTATAAACTTAACAGGAGAGACGAGGCATCTCAGATTTCAGTACACAAACGAGGAGCAAATCGATAAATTGTTGGAAAAATAAACACACATCAAGCGCAAACAATGGCTGATCATGAAGTCTGCATCGGTGATAGCTTTGCCAATAATCGAGATTATAAATGCCTATTTAGAGCAACTTTGCTATGGGAAATGGAACAAGCGACTCTTCTGTTCAAAAAAAAAAAATGATAATAATATAGTCAACTATAGACCTGTGACAGGCCCTTTCTTGATAACACGCTTGGAGAGACTTTTGGCGGCACAGGTTGGAGACGTCCGTGATGAAATCTAGTCGGAATACATTAGTGCTTACAGAAGATTATTCAGTTGTGAAACATCTATCCTAGAAATTACTGAGGATGGAGGACTATGCACGAACTAATGGGTGTAGTATCCATGGATTTTTCAAAAGCTTTTCATATTATCCAACAGGTTTCTACTTTTGACAAAGTTCAAAGCCTATAGGAGAGATTTTTGAAAATTTTAAATGTATAGTTAACGCGTTTTCCAAAAATGTCAAACGATATCTGCTGTCTACGCAATTCTCAAAATAACATCTGGAACTGCACACATCATCGTATATGGCATATACTTAAGCCTGGTTTCGTTGTCTGTCTGAATATTAATCGAAAATAACTGATTAATTTGCAGTTATTTTTCATTTATATGTTCTGTTAATAGGTACAGTTTTATGGATATCCGACATGGGATAATGCATTTCTAGTGGCTTAGCCATCATGGTATATGAGCTATTACACCATGCTCTACAAATATCAGTAACTGCACGCATCAGTTTTCTTGTATTTACAAAATAAGGTAGGGAAGATTTATCCATAATTTCAAGCGTTTTTAGTAGAAGAATTGGTCGGCGCTAAACGCGCCTCGTTGGCTATCTATCAGCTGATACCCAACTCGCGCTCATGGAATAATTGTTAAATATTCATTCTTCCTATACCTCATAGAAGTTTGTTTTATCATTATCCTGGCGTGTTTGAATGAAACACATCAAAATGTAAATGATCTCCTTTTCAGAGATAAAGTGGAATAAATAAAGTACGATCTGTCACATCACGAGCTATAGTATGTCTGTGATTTCTAATTTTAGCGTGATTCCTATTCGCTGGCTTTTGACGATCGGCCCTGAAATGGCTTCTTTCCTTTTCCGTTCGCTTGCTGAGGTTTTGCTTGTTTTCTCTTAAAACTCTTGAGATTCAAGAAAATTAATTGCCTAACTGGTGAATTCGACAGTAGATTTCGCTGGTAAAACCGATATCACACTCATCTGCTTCGTGATTCATGCGATCAGTCGGTTTTTCAGGTGAAATTAACCGTAGAATTCACTAGTTAGGCAGCGAAGAAAATGATATATAATTAAGCAATATCCGGGAAAACCAAAAGGCAGACAGTTCCAAAGCCTTTTATTTTCACTAATCCTACAGTCAGTAAGAATAAACAATCCGGGAGCTCCGCTTTTAGGCTTTGCTAAATATATATATCATCCACCGTATTTAGGTCTAAGCACTCATTTTGAGTAGTGCTGATAAACTGTGTTTAAGTCTAAACGCCCATTCTAAGTAAGCGCCCATCTTAAATCGATTAGCTTTCAATATTTGTAATAGGTCTCTATTTAAATATTATAAAAATTCGCCTGCATTCAGCAGCGTGCTTCGATGGTGTGGTGAGTAGTATAGAAGTTGGGGGTACGAGACCATTTTTTCAAAAATGGTCTCATACCAACCCAACTCCTATTTCCATTTAATGGCTACCAATTATTGATCTCGTATTTATGATCTCATATTTTTGCAATGATTCGTTTTTGACCTTAATGTGCGATAAGTTATGCAATTTCGGTGTCTTTTTCAGAATGATTCGTTTTTGACCATTAATGTGCGATAAGTTATGCAATTTCAATGTACTTTATAATGCCCATAGGCATAACTGTTGATTCCATTGTTGTTAATATATCTTTTGTCATCAAAGCACGACAATGATATTTTATTTAGCTCATAACTTCCTATTTGATGTAATTCACTCCTGATGGTTTTCATTTTGTGATATAATTGTTCATTGTTGAACAGAGTTCTTTTATAATCTTCATGTTTTAGGTCTTTTTTGATAACATTTTTTTTGATACCTTTAGCAGTCTTTTCATTTTTGTCATTTTCTTTTATGTAACTGTACATTTTAGATCTCAAACCGACAAACTCTTTTATTGGTAAAAAAGCGGCCTCATCTTTAAATTTGCCGATTACTTTCTTATTTGTTTTATCATGGAATGGACTGTTTTCGGGGTAGTCGCTGTTGTCGAATTTATCTTTATCATTCCAAAAGTCTTTATAAGCATCTTCAGTCTCTATTTCGTATGTTAGACTGTCAGTATCTGTGAAAAGTAATTTAGCTTTTGTTTTGTATTTTTGTTTGATGTAGTTGTAGTGAAAATCATACATTAATGTCTTGCTTAGATCCAAGATACACATACCAACATATGCCGGCCTGTTTAAATACAATGTTTCTTTTATTTTATGCACTGCTACTAGATTTTCATTAAAGATCTTGCTGCTAACATATGTTGGTTTAGCAGTCATTTTTGATAGTTTGTTTTCATCAGTCACTAATCTGACATCTACTCGTTTTCTGATGTTTTCCATTGTTTTCCCGAATACGGAATTATTCATGAGCTTGAAGAAGTCTTTCTCAAAAGTATTTTTGGCATTAGTTCTTTTCTCAGTGTTGAAATCAATATATTCCTTCAACCATGGTGACTGATTAAATTCAAGTACTCGATGGACTTTAGTTATTTTTAAACCAAGATCGGTATATAATTGAAGGTTTCTGTAATGAAGAACGTACTTTTCTTTATTGCTTAATGTAGGTATCAGTTTATGAACTAAACCAGTTGATACATTGAATTTATTGGCTATTTCTTGACAATAATTAGAAAGCATGTCTTTGTTAACTTTAACCTTTTCAGGTGCTAGCGGATAATCATTATGTAGATCGTGTAATTCTTTGGGATATTCCAAATCGACTTCTAGTATTAAACCTTTATTGCTATCTTCTTTATACTTGGCTAGGTCTATCTTATCAATCTGGTTTTTAGCCATCCATCTAAAACAACCAGTTGGAAGGTATTTACTCATTGCCCAACC
>NC_090896.1:24179633-24194633 GCF_036669925.1 Montipora capricornis
GCAGAACGTGAAGCTCAATCAGCAGATCAGTCTTCCACAAATATCAACCCCATGTTTAGGTTGCTGTAGTGAAAATATTCTTGCTAAGCTATTTACTTTCTGATATTTAATTTTTCAAACCAAAAGGCAAAGTAACAGGAAGGAAATGGAAATGGTCAATCTAGCTAATTTGCAACATTTGAGCCAACATTTGGCACAGTGTTAACGACGTAACAATAAATATTTATCGCATAAACAACATACCGGTGACCTCGTTTCTATTTTTCTTGGAGGTTCAAAGTCTTGTTCCTCTTCAGGGTGATTTTCGTTGCCTTGGGTTATGCATTTTTTTGCTCTGGTCAGATTTGCTACGGATTGAATTCGTCGTTTGGAAGCAAAGCAACCTTTGTGTCGCCTGGACTCGTAGTTTGGTTTCTCGTCTTCTCTATCTCCTGCATACGCAATGATCGTCGAGTAAACAAAATACAACCCATAGAATGTGGCGAAGAAGAACAAGCAAAATGATTTCAGTTGGTATGTCCATTATCCATATTTTTGTCCACTTTGCGAGTCCTTTATACGCTCCCTATGGTCGTCACGATCGATCGAGTTGCTTTTGAAACTTGGGAAACATTGAATTCCCTAAACAATTTTTCTTAAATACACAGAATTTACTTAAGTTGTTCTAGCAGGTAAACTCTCTTTTAAATGCAAATTTCGTCTCCAACAGTACAAAAGTGTCCTTGCGCAAAAGAAAGCCGCACTCCGCCATATTTTAACCGTGTTACTCAAGCATGACGCAACGAAGCGAGGAAACTGGTACCAGCCACGTTAATAGCGGAGCACCATTGTTAAGAAAATATGGTAACCCATCGATGCGAGAAATCTTGGTTTTATAGCCATGACGTCATCAACCGTCCGTACATACATACTTACGTATGTACGTCCGTCCGTACGTGCACCCCTCCATGTATGCCAATATGACCAGTATCATGCTAGTTTACAGCATACATTTTTGTTATTCAGAAATACTTTTGTCCTTCGGCCATTTCAATTTCAGCAGGAAAAGAAAACAAACAGCGGTTACAAACATTTTCATTTTGCGGTAACCCATCGATGCGAGAAATCTTGGTTTTATAGCCATGACGTCATCAGCCGTCCGTACATACACACGTACGCACGTACGTCCGTCCGTACGTCCACCCTCCATGTATGCCAATATGACCAGTATCATGCTATTTTACAGCATACATCTTTGCAATCTCGTACCCAGAGTCCTCGGGCTTTTTGGCCAGCGGGCGAGCGCCCGTAGAGACTCTGGGATAATGGACTCCATTTTCCCAGAAAACGTAGGTTCCGGTCTTATTACGTATGCTTGAGTTTAAACGGAAGCAGAAAAGAGAAAACCGTAAACAGTAGAAATGGCGGGTTGAAAGTGTTCGAGAAACAAGAATTTTTGCCTTACACACAAAGAAACTGGAGAAATGATCATTAGCTTGCTGTAAGAGAAAGTGAAGGTGAAAAGCTTTCGGTGGGTGTATTTTTAGTGTTTCAGTGTACATTTCATCGTTCAGAATGCAATGAGAATGCCATCGTGCAAGCAACACGATCAACAATTTTTTTGTGGAAACGACACAAATGTCCTCTTCTTCTACAATTTGATGTTTCCTTAATTCTGAATGGCTTCGACAAGACTTTATTCCACGGATTTCTCCTCAAAGAGCCTGATGTAATGTTTTCCCACGGTACTTTTGCAACAGCAACAGTAATCACTTTTTAGCAGCGTGGGAAAATTCCCGTGCGGTATAAGACATAATTTAAACCTCGTCGTTTTATTATTTTTGTGATTTATATATTTCTGAGGCAGAAAAAATCAAACAGCACCGAAACTAGTTTTAGATTTTGAATCTCCCTCCAAATTCTGGGGCTTCCAAAGTAGTTACCGATTTCCTGTCGGACTGCCATTGTTACGCAAGCGGCCAATCAAAAATATAGTTCAAGTCGATCATCCCAGAGACTATCCGGGCGCTCACCCGCTGGCCAAGAAGCCCGAGGACTCTGGGTACGAGATTGACATCTTTGTTACTGGACATCCATCTTTTGATCAATTGCCACCTGTCAAAACAAGGTATCCGCTGACCAGTATCACGTGATCAATTCGCGGGCTCAAGATTAGAGCTAACCGAGGTGAGCTGTTTTTTCTTAAGTTGACTGGCTTTAGATTGGATTGCAGGCTCAGCCCAGGCTAACTCACCTAAACATAAGCGAGGCTTCATTTCTCGGGCGCTTTGTTTGGCTCGACGCGGCTACAAGGCCATACTACATCAACGAAAGTCTTACACAGTCAACGCTGTTCGTGTTCAGGTGGAAAACGGTTTGGAAGATGTTTTCTATCTGCCTTTTCGCTGGTTTCAATCCAGTTTGACATATCATGATATCTGTGGTCCACACTGGTGGCTACGCAGTTATTCAAGTCAAGCAACGGCGGGATGTAAACTTAAAGGTGAGTGTGCTTCGAGCTGCTTTTTTTTCTGCATTGCAATTTTTGGCATATCTTTAGAAGCTCTGATAAGGTTACATGATGCTTGGAGGACCTATGTCTAGGACAGAAACGAAAGGAGAGCGAAAGAGAACGACAACGACAAAACAGAATACCAGTATATATTTCATAATTAGCGGGATAAGTTACTCCACAAATTCTTTCCTTGGGCACTAAACCATTTGTTATTTTTACGGATGCGTTATTTAAAGTGAATGCGTACTTTTAAAAGCTGGTGTAATCGGTTCTTCCTTTGTTCAGGAATGAAAATTAACAAATAGATTCCATGTTGCCGTGCGTCTCTTCAGTAATAGGTCACAGATGACGTCAAAATGGCGTAAGAACAAAAAAGTGGCACACGAGGCGATATATCAAAATGTGAATGATCTTGTTTTCAGAGATAAAGTGGAATAAGGCATATCAGTAAAACTCTTCTTTGACCTTGAACTGACACAGTTGTTTTTATGGCTTCTAAATTTAGCGTGATTCCTATTCGCTGGCTATTGACAGTTGACGCTGAAATATATATATATTTTAATGTTCGGTCCTTTTCCATTCGCTCGCTGGGGGTGTGCTTGTTTTCTTTTAAAACTCATGCGGTTCAAGAAAAAAGACATTGCCAAATTGGGGAATTGCAAAGTAAATTTCACTGGAAAAACCGATGTCAGACTCATCGCTTCGTGATTCATGCGATATCGGCGGTTTTTGCGTAAAATTTACCGTGGAATTCAATAGTTCGGCAATGAATTTTCTATTGAAGAAAGCAAAGAAAATGATTTAATTATTAAAGCAGCAACCGGAAACATTAAAACGCGGACAATTCAAAACCTTTTATTTTCACAAACCCTACAGGCAGTAAGAATAAGTTCAATTATATTTTTGCAAAGGTAAAAAGCTGCGGTTTTATTACACAGCACACCATTTCCAGTTACAAAGGCACTATGTGAAAAATAAGGAAACAGCAAGTTCATGGGTTGATTTTACAGTTCTTTTTGCTCTAGTTTATCAAATTTCGTTACCAACGCTTACGAAATCTAGTAAGTTACGAGAGATGTCGAGGCGTCAATTGAAAAACGTTTTGGCGCGAACCTTATACCTAGTCAAAGCTTCAGAGCCTGCATAAAAAAATATATATATATAAGTATAAAAGAAAGTTGAAATAATGTATTGCAAAATAACAAACGGTGACAATTTTTCAATACAAATCTTCTCATTTTTTGAAAAATTCAAACTGTCATAAAAGTCATTCTTTAATGCCAGGGGCCTCAAACTTGGCCATTTTGATATTTTTGACATGCTTTTTCCATTTCCGGCATTCTTTAATTTATAGCCCACAATTTTATGAAAAGTAGGTCACGAGATGGTCTAGCTGTAAAGGGCCTGTTAAAATTTAAACATAAAAGTTGCTTTGAAAATAATACTGTAGAGAAAAAATAATAAACACGTTATTTGCAGGCTTTGGTCGTTCCGTATCGATTACGGGGCCTAGGACCGTACTGAAGACCTCGGGCACCTAAGCCTCAAAATATTTCCTTACAATGCTAGGCCAAAGTTGAGATGCAAGGTATCTTTATGTGCCACTTGCACTTTCTTTTCAGAAATGGACACTGCTTTGATTCAAATCCTTTCTCTTCATGAGAGATCGTTGGTTAGCATCATGGATCATGGTTAGCATTTACATTTCAAGGAAAAATATTCCTTGTCATACTATCGTTGGTTTGTGCCCTCCCATAAGCACAAACGGTCCTTCGAAAAATGTAAGTATCTCGGCGGGCTCTGGTTTTGCGGGACCTACCCTGCCCTACCCCTCTATTTCTTTTTGGGGGGAGGGGGGTTTATTTTTATAGTCAACTTTAACTCGAACTCCAACTCGCACCGTAACTCGAACTCCAACTCGAACCCTAACTCGAAGTCCAACTCGAAGTGCAACTCGAATTCCAACTCGAAGTGCAACTCGAATTCCAACTCGAAGTCCAACTCGAACTCGAACTCGAATCCAAACTCGATGATACCTTACTCCCTTTGAGAGGGGAAGGACAATTCTGGCACAAGGCTAGAGCATTTGAACGCAATTTTGGCCCGGGTGGTGGGAATTTGAACGATCCAATCTTCAAAAGTTTGTATTCTGGGGGAAGTTGAAGTTTCGATTCGATCGGTGCGTAAGAAGTGTATAGCGCGAGGCCTTTCGACACAGTGCTGTGACAAAACTGTCTATTTACAAAGGTGAAAAGCTGCGGTTTTATTACACAGCACAGCATTCAAAATAGAATATCACGTGGTTGCTTTTTCGAAACAGGATGACTTTAACTCATTTACCTTAACTACCTTATTACACTTAATTAAAATTTATGACACAAATTTTACGAATTTTAAGAATGTGTAAAAAATCTCTAAAGCGAACTGTTGCGAATTTTGAATAAAAAAAAAAAAACTTAAAGTCATTCTGTTTTGAAGGAACAAATCAGTTTTGAATAATTTGATAGAACCCACTAAAGAGACCGAAATAAGGACTAATTAATAAGTGATATTTTCATGAAATCCTAAAACCTCACCCACAATCTAGTACGCTCACTTTTTCAAATTGATCGATTGGGGTAAAAAATTACCTCAAGTACCAGTACTTGTGTTCTGTGTAATATTTGCTTTTCAGAAAGTTGCTATGGCATTCAACGGTCAAACGAAACTGGTTAAAACAGCTGCCAACCTGGAATAAAATTACAAGAATAATAGGCTCCATTCGCTAAATGATTCAAAGCTATTTCGCCATGGGCTCCTTCATCCATTTTGTCATCTTCACAGCCCTCTTTTTCTTTGACGTCTTATCTGCTTGCCAGGATGGTAAGCCTCTAACCTTTTTTAGATTATTCTTGTCAGTTTTTAATGTGTATTTTTTGTCCTCTCTATCAGGTAGCCTTATCTTTTCTAATTAATTTTTGTTTGCTTTTATTACGGTTTTGAAAGAGAGATGAAGCGAAAATGGTAGTTAATACTGATTAGAGGCGCGCAGCAGGCGAGGTATCGCTCTAGTAAGGAAACAACAAGATAAAATTATAGAAATGCACCAGAATGCTATCCGAGAAGATAAACCGGTATAAAAAAGTTTGCTCTGGTTCCTTGTAAACGTCAATTAGTCCGTTCGATATTCGGAGTGTCACAATTACAACCTTTACATGGCTTTTATTTATTCCGCGTAATCCTGTAAAAGACATTTTGTCGTTATAACAACAGTCCTTCAAAGGAATACACTAAGAGTGGGAAAATCCGAAAACGGATTCTTGAATCCAAACAAGGATTTTGCGTTTTTTTGAAGAAATCGGAAAACGGATCCTGAATCCAAACTATTCACACTCGAGGAGGATACTTCGGATCAAACCTAACTCCGAATGTTTTTTTTAATTCAACATTTCAGCGTTTATTTGGGAAAGGATTTGAAAAAAAATGTTTTGACGAGCGGTTTTCCATGCAAAAATGATATACAACAGCTACCTTACATGATGAAAGTTTACCCCAAGCGCTTTTTTTTTTTTGCGCCACTTTTATCGTAGTACGATGGAAGACACGAATTGGTCTAAAATATTAACGTTTTCCTGCAAATCTTTCTTTTGAAATTGCACACAATTCTGGGTTTGTTTGCTTTTGTTGTCATGGTTTTTATCCTTTTCCTGATTTTGCGTCTTTTTGAACCTGAAGAATGAGGCCTTCCAAGGGTTCTTGGCGACAAGCGACATCGCTCCAAAATTGCAAAAAATGTAGCGACAATCTTGCTCCAGAACACCGACAGCCGACAGAACCTGACGGAAAAAAAGTGACAATTTGCGACAGCGACAATCCATTTTTAACTTCGAAAAAGCGACATGTTTTCACTTTGTTATTTCGACAGCGACATGACCGACCAGGCCAGTTTAATTGACTCTAAATCGTCTCTTCTGTTGGTGTTGCTACTAGTGTATTTCTTGTGCAAATTAAGATACATTAAACAAACCATCATTCAACACTTGACGCACCTGTTTTGCAGTGAGCGTCTTATGTCACTTATTTCCTCTTTTGTCAGTCATGATTCTCTGTAACTCGGTGACTTTTATCGCGTCTGTGCAGCTTTTCTGGCGCTTTTTGTTAACGTGGGAAAAAATCGCACAGTAGTCAGAGCATTCTTTAAAAAAAGCAAAAAGGATTACAAAAAGAGCCACGAGGGGAAAGAAAGGAAAGGTAAGTTGTCTGACACTGTTTACCAGTAAATACTGACTAATAAGTACTTAGAGGGTTTTGACGGAAATTAATAATTAATAATGCGAGGGCTTAATTGTTGCTTGATTTTTACATATTTCGATGACCGTATAAACACTTCCGTAGCTCGTTTTCACATCATTCTCAAAAAAAAAAAAAAAAAGCAAAAAGAAGGACAAACATAACTGCAAGGTTAAGGAAAGCAAAGGTAAGTTGTCTGACAATGTTTACCAGTAATTACTGACTAATAATTGCAGAAAGGGTTTTGATGGTCGTCCTTGCATTTAAGCTTGAGCAGTGTCTAGCAATGACAGCAAATAATAATTACTATCATTCGATGTATTTTGTCCTTGCTTTTCATTGGCTGAGAGCCTACCACGTGACCTGCAAATAACTGCCTACAAATAAGTGTTTTGCAGCAAATAATATTCTGCCGGTGCGCAATTGAAATCACGCTCTTGTGAGAAAATGGCAGATCGGTTGCCCGAGCTGTTAGAAAATAATTCGACATCTTTAGTTGATCGAAAGAACAGTGAGAATACTAAGAAAGGAGCAAAAGTTGCACTCAACGCATTTCGAGAGTATCTCAAGGAAAGAAAGCCGAGACGAAGAAGCACTCGTGTCGTCGATGCGAAGGACAAGTTGGCGAATGCATATATATTGGTTATGAAGAGATTTTATGCTGAAGCCAGAAAAAAGAATGGCGAGCTTTACACCAAAGCTTCACTTGTCGGGATACGGTTTGAAAACTTTGAAATTCTTCAGCTTTGTTGATGCGTAGTGTTATTGAACGTTTGACTGTAAGTACAATTTGAAGTCTACAAATATAATTATACTGAGAAGGAAGCCAATTGATTGGTGCCATTACTCGACTCTGCAAGGCAGCGCGCACTTACGCCTTCTCGGAAACAAAGTAAAAACAAAAACTCGCTGATCGAATAATAAAACAATTATTGACCTCCGTTATCACAAAATATCGTGATTTGTCAGTGTCTCGCAGATCAATTATTTGCCTCAGCCTTCGGCTTCGGCAAATAATTGATCTGCTCGCCCCTGACAAATGACGACATTTTGCTCAACCTCGTCCAATAATTGTTAAATATTGCGAGAGTTAAACCGTATAAACACTTACGTAGCTCTTTTCCGTTTATAGCCACTCTCCACCCCCCTACACCCCTCCCCCCAAAGATATAAGCCCACCCAAAACTACTTACGAATTGTGTAAGCCAGGTTTACAGCCCAAAATTTTACAAAATTTTTGATCAATTCTGGCGGGCGGGCCTTAAAAGGTGGGGAATAAACTGTTTTCGCTTTTGCATGCCGGAAGCGTGATGTGCAATGACTGTAACCAGCTCAGCAAAATCTGACACAGTAATAACTTCCGAACTGTCAGCCATTTCATTTTCGTGTGGGGTCAAAGACCGAGAAGAGAATGAGGCGCCAAAGGTCGCGGCAGAAACTGATCTACAAACTAATTATAGTAGTTAGCAAATCTCGAAAGTGACGCGTCCTTAACTGTTTCTCTTCCAGAAAAACACATGTTGGTGCCATAATGAGGCTCCTGTGGCTAAGCCCGTTAAAATCATTCTCTGGGGGTTCTAGGAAAAAGAGTTAAGGTCGCTAACATCATCTGGCTTTCTTAGTAATGGTGATCGCAGTAGTGGTTGATCTTCTATAAAAAGAAGGAAGTTTTTACTCTTTAAATTAAAAAAAATTACAGGACGCAAAAATTAAGCAAGATTAGCCAACATTTGTATTCTAGCGAAAAAGCGACAGCGACAATTTTATTGCAGCGAAAAAAACGACAGTGACATTTATCTCAAGCCAAATAGGCGATACGTGGGCTGGAAAATGAGCGACAATGCGACATCAGAATCCCCCTTGGAAGGCCTCAAGAATCCATTGATCCGAGATCACAAATCCGTTTTTTAATTTCCCAAAAAACCGCACCCTTATAAGCCTGCAAACTGGTTCATCCTAGCGCCATATGTTGTCTGTATTCAGTTTACATGCAAGAGGTCGTACTTGGTCTTAGTGCTAGAATCTTCCTAGTGCTAGGATCTTGCTAGCTGTGAGCTAGGAAGATCCTAGCACCATGTAAACTGCCTTCGCTCGGAGATTCCTGGTACTAGGGACAAAAAAAACAAACATGGCTGCGGCCGGGTGCTCACGGTTTTCAGCTGCCAAAGGTCGACAATTTCGTCTGGCCTTGCCACAGGACGATTCTAATGATTCTGATGACCGCCGACAATATTCAGGACCAGTTTTGTTTCAATGACACCGCCCAAACGCGAGACACAGTGGAAAGTAACGAGCAATCGATCGACAGCAATGTCGAAAAAGCTGCGAGTCAAATACATCCGAATGAGTTGAGAAATTGCCAGGAGGAAGATGAAAAGGACCCAAATTACATGTTTGTTGTTCTCGCCCGTCATCTTGCTTTCATTCTCCACTTCCACCTTGACAAAAATTTCTGCATGTAAACCAAACGAACAGTTGTTTCCCCTTCTAGGATCTTCCTACCTCCATATAAACAGCCATTTTCTCGGTTCAAGGTCAAACAAGGAGTTTTATTGATGTACTTTATTACACTTTATCTCTTATTTCTTGTCACTGTTAAGGCACGTCGAAAAATAATTAGGCAAACGGAGTGAAAGATTTTGTTGTTCGCTCGCATTTTAAAGCCAAACAAACCAGCAAATAGATCAATTATTTCTGCCCAAAAAGAGTACTGATGATTGTTATTTAATTCTAGTTGAGAATAAAAATTCGAGTTTCATTCCTGAACAAAGGGAAAAACGACTAAACCACTTTTTAGAAATATGCATCCACTTGAAATAACTCGTCCATAGAAATAACAAACGGTTTAGTGTCCACGAAACAAATTTGTGGAATAACTTCTTCCACCAAGTTTGAGCTATTACTGGTTTACCGTTTTGTCGTTCTCGTTCTCTTTCTCTCTTCTTTTGTTTCTGTTCTTCTGTCATAGGCCGTCCAGGCATCTTGCAACCTTAGTAGGTTCAAAATTAAAAATCTTAAGATGTGACTCATGCCAAAAATTGCAATTCAGAGCAAAAAGCAGCACTGGACAAATTAAATAACCAATCAGCTTTAGTTTATATCCCACCAGTGTGTCCTGACCACGGCTATATATGTCAAACCTGGATTAAAACCAGCGAAAAATGCAAGAAAAAATATTTTCCAAACCGTACCTGAACACGAAAAGCATCGGCTGTCAAGAGCTTTTGTTGACGTAGCATGGCCGTGTGGCCGCGTCGTGGCACAGAAAGGGCGCGAAAATTAAGCCTCGCTTATGGTCAGGTGTGAGTGTCTGACCTGGCTTGAGCCTACGGTCCAATCAACAACGAGTTCCTGGTCAGCGGTCGACTTAAAAAAACGGATGACCCCGATAAGGTCCAACTTGAGCCCGCGATATGGTCACGTAATACTGGTCAGTGGTACCTTGTTTTGACAGGTGTCAATTGATCATAACAATGATGTCCAATATCAAAGATTTATTCTGTAAACTAGCTAGAGAGAGCAGATGGGCATTCTGTCTGCGCGTGCGCGACTTTGATATTTCTTATGGGTTTATCCACTGGCCCGCAATTAGCAGCAACGAAAATAATGGCGGTCTCCGTGGCGAAAAGTTTCGAGTTCGTGTCGTTATCTGTGTCGTCTATCTCTTTCTTGCCTGACGTGTATACGGTCTCAAAAGATCGAGAGGCGGTTGGGCTGTTTATGGCAAAAAGTCACAGCAAAGTACTTTCGAATAACAAAGGAAAACCAAGTTGTTTTGGTGTGGAACTCTCACGCAGTCAGTAGTTTTTATAAGGCTTAGTTATTTGCGAAAGTTGCAGAATTCGAAGGGCTCTTCAAACACACATAAACAGACTGGACAGTTATTTTACCGCGTTAGTTTTGATTCCAGCCTTCGTTTTTACCTCTCACTGCACTCTCTTCTGCTCTGTTGAGCGTTCTTGTTGAAATGTGTTAAAATATCAAGAATTTCCGCTCCATTATGAAAATAAATGTTCACACCCAAAGTTTACGGTACCTTGCCTTTTGTTGGTTTCAAGTTTGTTGGCATGAACGTGAACGAGCGTTAACGACGGTCCAAAAACAGCAGCTTTGGCCAAATTATTGTCTGAGTAAACAGCCAGAAAATAGAGAGTTTGTAATTTTACCACGTGAGATTTTTTCTAGGCACTGTGGAACGTTTGAAGCTTCTGACAGAGAGTAAGTTAGCTTATCGCGTGTATTCGTCCATGCATACCATTGAAAGTCTTCTTCTTGGTTTCGTGTATTGCATGGAGCACCTCCCATTTGAAAATTACGTAGCTTACTTAAATGGTGTTAGCTTCAGGGAACTAGAGCAAGGTAGCTGGTTAAGGTTTTGATTTTCAACACATCCCCAAATTCCTAGGGAACTAAATCTAGGGAGCAGAAATAAATAACCACTGCCTGAGGGCATAGCAAGGTCAATGGTTCCCAAATTGTACTTGAACAAGCTGCCACCTTGAATCGTGTACACCTCTCTCAATCTGTAGGAATGATCTTATCACCTACAAGCAAATTTAGTTCCATTTTCTCTCGGTTCATTTCCAAAGAATCAGACTTCAAGTTGAAAATTGATTACAAAATTATGACAACAGGAAATTAGTAAGTTCGGACTAGACCAGGCCCAGGGAACAAAGCGATTTTAGGAGCAACACACCAAAGAGTATTCCTTTTTTTAATATCAAAGCACAAGCTTTTTACATTTTTACAAGTATAGAACTATGATATAATTTAATTTGTTAGTCCTTCGGAAGTATACGATTTGAGGAAATGGTCAACAACAGTATTCACAATAAATGGATATCAAAAAATTATGATCACAAGTGTTTTTCTTCATATCAACTTGCTGGTCATCTTACTAAGACTATGCCATGCAACATTTTATTCATGTAGGATGTGACTCCAACTAGTGAAATCTTAAGTGGTTAACTACTAGTTCTCAAGGTAACACCTTTCCTCAAAACTTGACCTCTCAGCCATTCCTTCTGTCCATTGTTCCAGTTGTTGAGCCACTGCACATCTCTCTGAACAGCAGAAAACATGCTGGCAGTTCTTTTCATCCTAATTTTTAATTCTGTATATGAAACACTTTTTCCAAAGCAAGGTTACTGATAAACCTAAGCCATGAAGAATTATGTTTACACCAGAACTTGTTTATGGATACTGGACACTTTTCGAGAAACTGTGATGAGGAAATCCTTCAAATTAAAGACATGTAATATGGAACTCTTTTCATTCTTCTAGATAACTATATTCCCCTTTTCATTTCAATTAACAGCCTAACCTTCAAAAACTAAATAATAATTTGCAAAGTACTTCATCCTGGTTCAGAAAACATGTCTGAACAGACATCACTACAACAAAGCACTACTGATGGGGATAAACAAGTGTTCTCACTGGGGGAACACTCACCTCTACTTATAACCTCTTATGTAACTATATCACAGTGACTTATTGTATGAATATCCAATGCAAAACGCTCGCAGTAATCAGTTTTTGTGTGCACACTCAGAGAAACCCTGTTGCGGGTCTTATAAATTTAAATCTTTAATGATCAACAAACTGTGCTCTGTACATGTGTGCTACGGCATACACAACTTTTCTCCACCAAATAACTCACAAAACCAAGCCCAACTTAATAAAGGGCCTTTGGGGCATTTGAGACCTTATTTTATTTTACTTGAGATTTTCATAAATTAAATCATTCAACCTGCAAATCCAAGGCAATATTGAAAACTTTTTTTGCCAACAATTCCCTTGGATAGACTGCCAAAATATCAAGGAATTGAAGGGACACGAATTCCCATTTTTTATTGTTTTGATTGCTCCTCAGTTGGTCAATTTAAACACGAGATTAAAAACAAGACGTTAAGAAAAGAAAAGCTCTTTTCCCTCAATTGGTTGAACCAAGCGCATGGAATGAAAGAGATCATTTGGTTCGAAGTTGAATAATGAACACGAAAGCTGCACTTTCGATCAGCTGCGATGGATTGGATAATGACCGAAACTACCTACCTTGTAAATTGCTTGAACTAACACATTTTTTTAGCTCACAAAAGAGCTTTTTGGCGAAAGCAGGATAAAGTGACTATTGTTGGGAAGGCATTTTTAGATTGGGGGAAAGATATTTTTACTCTACGAATTTACCCTTCGTTAAGAGAAACTATTGCAACTAAATACTAACACGAAACAGAAAAAAATAGTACGAAAAGTAGTTTTGTTCAAATTAAAGCATTTGCTGCAGCGAAACTGTCAACAAGTTCCCTGTGTTTTACAAGGCACGCAAACGGAAATGACCAAGGATTGTGGAGATTCAAGTCTAATGTAGTATGCCATAATTCGTGAAATGCGAATACTCAAATAGTGCAGACGAAGAAAACGTTGATCTTGAACGTTGCACATTTTTTTATACTCGTAACTGTATACTATGCACTTAAAAAAAAAGGAATGAAAACGTTGACAATGCAAATTTAAACTCGAAGGAGGGGTAAAATTTTTGAGCAAATTTACTCTCAATTTGTAAATAAAACACTCTCAAGTCAAGATTTAGCCTCAATTATTCAAATCTTTCTGCAATAACACAAACACAACTACGACTCCTTGAAACTAACATCGTTTAATTGATTTCTCTCTTAGCCACCTTGATTGAAAGAGGAAGCCCCGTCACTTTACTGTGCTTCACATGAAAAAAGCCATTTTGTTCAGACTTTGATCTTCAAATCCTGCTAATCGAAGCGACAGCAAATTCTGTACAAGCTTTCAGTGATAGAACTGTTTTTGAACTAATAAACTTTCTTTCAATCTTTCTTGAACTGTGTTTCTAAAGCGCCGATCTTCAATTATAAATACCGCAAAACACACCCCGTAAAACCAGAATGGGGAGCACTGTGTTCGATCTTCAATGGCTCGCGCTCGCGCAGGCAGAATGCCCCTCTGATGCTGGAGTGTCAACTCGAGTATTGCCTCCTCGGTGAGCTCTAAACTTGAGCCCGTGATATGATTACGTGATACTGGTCATATTGGCATACATGGAGGGGTGGACGGACGTACGGTCGTACGGTGACCAAAACCAAATGTTCTCGCATCGATGGGTTACCATATTTTCTTAACTATGGTGCTCCACGCGTGCGCGTGATTTAAGTTGAGATATTTTGTTCAGTTCAAATGAGTGCCGTCATCATTCATTTGATATGGTTTTTATCAGCAACCTCTCTGAAGCTCTTTCAGTGTCACATCTTCACTCGTCCGCCATGGCCTTTTTCTTGACGAAGTCCCTGTCCTTCCTTGGAACAAAAAACTAGTCGGCAAAGGTATACGTAGTAGCTGATGGTGTTTAACGTTACCTTTGGGTTTTATCTTCTTTTGTTTTTTTTTGTTGTTGTTTTTGTTTCAAACGCTGTTCTTCCATTCACTACTCAGCAACGGTTTGCAATCAAATTTGTACAGTTGATAGATAAAAGACCTTTTATCTCCAACAAAACTGTGTTTCATTATTAGTACATATATTTAACCAAGCCTAAAAAGCGTAGCTCCCTGATTATTTATTCTTAGGGCCTGTAGGGTTAGTGAAAGTAAAAGGTAAACTGTTCGAATTGTCCGAGTTTTGGTGTTTCCAGTTACTGCTTAGTTAAATCATTTTCTTGCTTTCTTCTATAGAAAAATTCAATGCCTAACTAGTGAACTCCACACTAAACTTCAAGCGGAAAACCGACATTTTATGAATCATGAAGCGATGAGTGCGATATCGGTTTTTCGAGTGCAATTTACTTTTGAATTTACAAGTTTGAGAATGAATTTTTCTTGAATAACAAAAGTTTTAAAAGAAAACAAGCACACACTCAGCGAGCGAATGGAAAAGGAAGAAAGCTATTTTGAAGTCAACTGTCAATAGAAAAAATAACAACCGGTTTAGTGCCCAAGGAAAGAATTTGTGCAGTAACCTCTTCCACCAAGTTTGAGCTAGTACTGATATTGTTTATCGTTGTTGTTCTCTTTCTCTCTCCTTTTGTTTCTGTTCTAGTCACAGGTCCTCCAGGCATCATGCAACCTTTTCAGAGCTTCTAAAGATATGCCAAAAATTGCAATACAGAGAAAAAAGCAGCTCTAAACAATTAAACAATAAACACTCTGCTTTAATTATATTCCTCTGATGCTTGAATTGAATAACTGCGTAGCTACCAGTGTGGACCCCAGCAATT
>NC_090896.1:24197133-24199633 GCF_036669925.1 Montipora capricornis
AAAACATCGAACTCGTAACAATGTCATTCACCTAATTATTATTATGCAGCATTATAATCCTGGCTCGAATCCTGGCTCGGATCCTAGCTCGGATCCTGGCTCGGATCCTGGCTCGGATCCTGGCTCGGATCCTAGCTCGGATCCTGGCTCGGATCCTAGCTCGGATCCTGGCTCGGATCCTGGCTCGGATCCTGGCTTTATACTTAGTTTATCTCCTGTCTTTCGACAAAATCATTATCTCCTCCTTTGTTTGTTTCATCTTCTTGATTTTTGTCATCATCTTGATCATCGTCACTATCGCTACGTTCATCCTCGTCTGCAAGGTATCTAAAACAAATATTTATTGTAAAGTTTTTCTTGGTTAAATCAAGGCTGCTGCCTAAGAAAATTTTAAAGGGCCCTCAGAGCTAAACGCTGAGAACTTAGGAGCCCAACATGTGAAGTGAAAGGTGTTGCTGTGAAAATTAAGGTGCCCAGAGCTATTCTTTAGGAGCCCCAGGCTACCGGGCTCCTGTTAGGCAACAGCCTTGGTTAAATGATTATAGTTAACGCCTGCTAATATTGTTGAATTTTGATTCATGAAGTCACTTTGATTTTTCCTAATTTCCCTGCATTAAAAACCTCGAGGCTTCACGGACAGCTTACAGTCGGTGTAATTTGTAGAAATAAAAATTGAGGCACATGTATGTCATTGTTTACTACTGCCACATTCTGCATGTTACTGTAGAACTTCACCTATCTAAGCATTTTATTGCAGTACTCGATAATTTGGACATTTACAACTAAATGTGCACGTTGTATCTTCTACACTGTAGCTAAAGTATATGAGAATAAACGATATTTTCATATCATTAAATTATGTGGTTATTGTTGCTTTTTCTTTATTATACCTCAGATTTTCGCAACTTTTCTTGGTATCAGTCATTTTAATTGTTTTGTACTCTGGGGACGATGTGGCCATGTATGTTAAATCAAAAATTGATTAATGTGGTTCTTAATGTAAGTGCTCCAGTATAGCTTCAATTGACACTCCTCCTCTATACTGTTTGATTGTACCAGTTTTGGACACGACAGGGACAACACGATGGAATTTTTGACATTCTGCTGGTCATGTGATGGCTAAAACAGATGGCTGTATGTCCATGAGACTAGTGCACATGTGCCAGGCAGTAGTTGTGGTACATGGGTGTTGTTGTGCATGGATGAAGTGGATGTCGTCCTCGATGAGCATGATAAATGTTTTTTTCCCCACATAGAGCAGCCAATAACATTGTGTAAAAATATATTCAGCATCACAATTTCCCCCATATACAAGATTAGAAGATTAACTGATATACAACAACATGCACACAATCCCTTCACTTTGCAGTCAAACCAGCTCAAGCGTTTCTCTGACGAGCAGATTAATGAGTTCATTATTGCAGATTTGATTTCAGGAATCATTTCAACAATCTGGTTTTCGGATGAGTGATGCAAAACTCAATCAAGCCTCAGGTCAAAACTTGAATTTTGATTGGATTATTGCTTGCTTCCGGTGCAAGGCCAGCGTGAGAATTTGACAGGTGTAGCAATTTGCATAATCTGCCAAGGTCGTAACAAGCGTGATTTGCCTTTATTTTAAAATTAATTTCTCTATCCAATCTTTAATTCAAAAACATGGTGTCTCAAGTTTGAGGATACTGGTAAGATTACGGTAATGTTGCTAGAGTGAAATAACAGTTGTTTGGAAGATTATGCAAATCAGTAAACCTGTGAAATTCCCACGGCAGCCTGGCACTGGAAGCCAGCAATATTCCAATCAAAATTCGAGTTTTCAACTGAGGATTGAGTTGAATTTTGCACTATTCATTTTACAAACAGATTATTCAAATGGTTACCGATATAAAATTTGCAATAATGAACTCATGAATCTGCTCATCAGAGGAACACTTGAGCTGTTTTGACTGTAACTTTCTCAGTAACCTTGAACACATGCTTATCCCTTGCATTACATATACTTGTAACTGAATGTTATTCAATTTTTATTGTTGTGTAGTATATTTTGGAATGTATGCCTCAGTTGCTTCCCTTAGTATTTTACCAATTTCCATTTGGTTTTTTTTTTTTTGGCAAGTTCAGTTTAGTAGTTGTGCAATGAATTTGGGTAAACAAGATACCACGTCACTTGTCCAGCCATAAGGGAATTGTAGAAAGCTCCACCAAACTTTAACACTTTGATGCCCAAACCGGCCTAAGCTGGCCAGACTTAGTATCTTACTCTGTCTAATGCCAGAGTATTTTACTCTGTCTAACGCCAGACGATTTTACTCGTCAATGGGAACCCCTGGGAGCCAGTGGGTTAAATTAAGACCATTGGCCTTTTGTAGTCTGTTATTTTTCTGTTGAACAGACCAACGTTTTATTAGAATTTGTTCTTAATGACAAATGTCTTCTGTTCAATTTACATTTCATATGAAGCTGTTTTTTGTTATCAAGCATTTAGTTGACTCATATTTACATA
>NC_090896.1:24207133-24209633 GCF_036669925.1 Montipora capricornis
ACGGATCAAAGGTCTGAAAAGGGCAGGGATCAAGGATCACAGCCCTGGGATCTGGAATCACAACGCGTGGGATCGCGATCAGCAGTACTTTTCATGGAATGAGAGATCAGGGATCAAATTTTTGCGGGTTCAGGGATCAAAATTCTCATCATTTTTGGGATCAGGGTTCAAAATTTTGGGTAAAATTATGGGATCAGTTACGAAAAAATATATTTCGTTACGACCCTGAATGAGAACGTTGTGTGACGACTATCGTGGAACTGTGGTTATGTTCTGTTTCGCCTAATTGTATTGCGGAAAAGGTTTTTAAGACGTAAACATTAAAATCTGGTTTTAAAATGTGGAGCTCAGCGAGTCTTCAGTGTCTCTAGGAGTTAGCGTATATTCCCCACAAAAACTCCGATTTCCGTCTGAAATTCTCTTAATTTCGAAAAAAACAAACGAAGATCTCCCTTTCGTAGCTTCCGTATGTCCCATACTTTTTTTACTTATTTCCATCATAAATGAAGGAAAGATGCCGAACATTCCATTGTAACATTACAGGAGAATAACGACAAAAATTGAAACGAAAAAATTTGGAAAAAAAAAGACACCCCGACTTCGGCCCCGCGTTTTGGTTGCAACCGAAGAACGCCCAACCGACAACTTGTTTAATAAAATTTATAACACATACTGTGTTTCAGATATTCCAAAGTAGTCCAAAGTGAAGAGTGTTTTTAGTTCGTCGCTTGTCAAAGCTACCGGCGCTTTCGGTTGATTTCCCTCTCCTTGCTTCTTTAGCTGTTTTTGTTTGGACTAAACTGAACTTCTCCAGTTCGTTTCTTATGCTTGCGGAATAGCCCTTTCTCTTCAGTTGTCCTTCCAAGCTAGCCACTAAACTTCGAAGGAATAACCTCCATTTTCCTGTCTTCGACCTTCATTTTCAAAAGTAGTTCAAGCAATCGTACATCTCGTTCAGTTTTTTGAGCAACATTTCTGTTTTCTTGTTCTAAAATAAATTCCTCAACTGAGCAAACAGAAGCAAACCTTCTCTCGGCCATTTTTCAAAGCGAGCGGTTTTTGTGCAACGGCTGTCGGATGACGTTCCATTCGATACGTTCATTCATCACTAGTGAAATTTCGTCGTTCGCGTTGCTGATTGGACGAACGATATTTCTTCACAGTGAAATTTTGTCGTTCGTGTTCCTGATTTTCTACATTTAGAATCAGTACGAATTTTATTCACTATGGTTTTCGTGGATAAATCTCAGTACCTATGAAATAAAAGACCTTTTATCTCCAACAAAATTGTGTTTCATTCTTATTATTATTTTATTTATTTACTTATTTATTTTTTGATACGAGTAGTTTCCATTTTTTTTTCCTTTTAATTTTTTTTTCGCTTAGTCGCACTTCCGCAATCCGGCTCGAAAGGTCCAGGTCACTTGAACAGTGTACACGTAAGCAGGATTATGCGCAATGAAGCCTGGAATGACTTGCCTAGACTATTTCAGAAACTCCTTGATTATGTACAAGGAAAAAAGATATTAATTAACTCGCAGTCATAACACAATATTCCCACACACTGTGCTTCTGAATGTGTAAAATGCAATGTAGAAATAGCAACGAGGGAAACGAAAAACACATTGAAAATCAAAATTTCCATTTTGCAGGTGAGTGTCGTCAACTGGTCTTCCCACAGTTCTTTTTTGTTGCCAACAAACGCCTTGTAAACCACACCATAAAGACTGTAGAAGTCCAGGATATGGATCATTGTGAGTGGATGTGTTACAAAGAACCCGATTGCGTCAGTGTTAATTTTGAAATTGGGACACAGCAATGTGATTTGAACAACGCAACACACCGAAATCATGGTGCAGAGCTTGAGGACAAAGATGGTTTCCTCTACCATGGAGCAGATGTAAGAGCCAAACTTAGAATTATCAAAAACATTTCCTTCTCTGTTCCTTTTTTCTTTTTTTCTTCCTGTATCTGTCCGAGTTTATCTTCTCCTCGTCCTCCTCCTCGTCCTCTTCTTCCTCCTCCTTCTCCTTCTCCTCATCCTCCTCCTCCTCCTCCTCCTCCTCCTTCTCCTCCTCCTTTTCCTCCTCCTCCTTCTCCTTCTCCTCCTCCTCCAGTCCTTATTCTTAGTGTAATGAAAGAATGACCCCTATTTCTTAAAACTCTACCCCTAGTTGGCGGTAAGAGGTGATGAAGTGGATTGTCGGGAGACTTATTTTGTCCCAAAACTTGCGATCCTTTTCAGACTAACATTCTTTAGTATAAACTCTGAGATATGTCCAGAAATGCACACAACAACAAAAATGGCAAAAATGAGAAAATGTTGGCAAATTTGGCAAATATGGCGAAAATGACAATTTTGCCACAATCGCCAACGAGGCAAAGCACAAAGCAGTGAAGGGGCACCATAAAAGTCGGCGAAAGCGGCGAATTTGGCAAATATGGCGAAAATGACAATTTTGCCACAATCGCCAACGAGGAAAAATAGAAAGCAGTGAAG